>NC_055962.1:24619541-24919541 GCF_018492685.1 Alosa sapidissima | reverse complement strand
GAGTTACTGAAATCTATCTTGTCAAAATATTAGTGTCTGAAGTTCTTAATCAATGTATAATTTCTTAAGATAGCACAAGTACTCATATGTTATGGTTACGAAAGGGGATAGGTATTACACATTTCTACACTTTGGAGCTCTACTTGAAATTATTCATTCTCCCCCTGTCTGTCTGTATGCATAATAACATTTAGATCTGTGAGAGAGGCTCCCCAGGAGAAGACTATTTCTCACGTCAGAGTTCCCCTTCTACGTCAGAGGAGCTTACAGTAGTCCAGCCTCCTGTTGCAGGTGCTCTGAAGTGTCTAGGAGGAAAAGAACACCCTAGCACCTGTCATTTCATTGCAGATATTGTTGGTGCATTAGTATCAGAAGAACAGGCCATCACCCTTGTAGCGTTGTCAATTACAGGATGCTAATTTTCTATCAAAAATACAGAATGCTGCGACACAGGCTTTGCCATCAAAACTCCCTCCTCTGCCACCCAAGCTCCCTCCTTTGAACCCAGCCCTTCAGAGAGCATTCTGCAACCCAGTTGTCCCTCTGTCTCCCATCCAATGCAAGAGAGAACAAGAGGACCTAGACATAGAGAGTGTTTCAAAACATTCCACACAAGTGAAAGAACATTCAGACCATCAAAACCATATGTCATACTACATACTACTACGCCAGTATAACCCAGGATAGGTATAGAATTTTATGGTGTATGTAATCTACACAGATGTTGGACATATTTTGGTGTCAGGCAGAAGTTGGGCAATATTAGCCAGTTAGAAGTCCAGTCTGTCTGCTGCAGACAGTCAATATGTAGCTGAAGGAAAAGTATTGCAGCAACCTAATGACAGTCAAGCTCCTCGCTCTTTGGCAGAGCACTTGATGTCTGGATGCAAAGTCCACAGGCTACCAGCATGTGGTCCTCCGAGTCCTTAGCAGCAGGTGACAGCATGGTAGAGCAGGAGAGGAAAAAGACGAGAAGCATTAAAGAGAGGTGAGATTGCAACCACACAAAACAGTAACATGATCTCTCTGAAGAATGTACTGGACTTGAGATCGCTGATGAACTGTCACAAGAAGTTGTGGAAAATGTAAACTAATACCTGTTGTTTTAACAGAAAGCCTTTTTGAATCCTTCAGAGTTATCCAAGAAATCCAGAATGTGGGTCAGGACATTCGGCTGGCTCCTTGCCTCTGAGCTGCCTGGCCGACAAAAACAAACAAACAAACAAAAACAAAACAGAAAACATTTTCATGAAATCAAGGGCCTGTACTACGAAGCGCGGTTAGTGGCTTATCTGGGTAACTTTGAGAGTAACTTGATCACGTGTGGCGTAACTTCCCAATTAGCCCGTACTATGAAAAGTGGACAGGCTTTAACCGAGGTATGCTGCCATGGCAATTTACGCTGCATCTCAAACCTGCTCCGAGCAGGTTATGTTCTTGGTTAACCGTTCTTGGTCTTCCGTTTAACCACACCCTTTACAAGTACCACCTCTCCACTAACAACTTGTCTGCGTACCTGGATGATCCATACGACATTGGAGCGCAAATTGTGAGGGGCTCTCTTCGCAGGGCGAGGGTTTTTAGAGACCGCTGACATTACCGGACGATATTCTTTATGAAAGATATAGATTCTCAGCCGAGGGATCGTTATCATTGCCAGCTGATCAAGGCAGACGTCTCTAAAGTCACCCGCCGCAAATCACCCGTAGCAATGCCCTTACGATAGAGCAGATAATGTGCCTTTCGTTGAGATAGGCTATTTTGCCAGTGGACAATTATTACATCGGTGATGCTGAACATCTGAGCAAGAATACTGTATGTCCGAAAATAAATCGGACATACAGTACAGTAATTAACATCACTATTTTAACATAAAACTTGAATATCATATTGCCCTGCACATAAAGGCTGCACATTTCCACAGCACCAGGATCCGACAGAATGCCTCCCTCAACCCACCCCATAATAGGCCTTCCACTAAGTTTATTATTTGCGATGGCCAACTCTTCTGCTAGGCCTACTGTAAAACACTCTGGTGCCTTTCCTCCTACAGTAGTGTTCAAAGACACCTTTTTCTTGTTAGCTGTAAAACAGAGACCAAGTGAAGGCTATAAGCATACAACAAATTAACATAATTAAGAAATACTAATGCAAGCTATAACTATATAAACCTACCATTCTGAATAATGTTTTTGTGTTTCATTTTCACCTACTGCCATGTGCGTTTTGCACTGGTGTTGCATCTGAAATGTTCACAGGATTAGGCATACACTAAATCAGTCAATGGGGGCTACTTAAACATTAAATTATCCTTATTAATCTATATGCTCACTTCTGAATTGTGTTGCATCTGTAGGCCTTTTTTATGAACTCAAAATAGGCAATTTAATTATTTCAACTCATTTCAGACATTTCGCAAGCTATTAATCCTCCGTAACACATATTTGAGAAACATGTGGAAATAAAATTACTTTTAGGCATTTAGGCTACCCGATCTGCACTACAATACCAACAGCCTTGCCTTGCTTTGTTTGCTGCCGACGTGTTTGATTTTTGTCGTAAAGTGGGTTTTAATTCCTCGTAACTTGTCATAATAATTGTGCATTCCTCATCCGTAAAATAAGGTGATCGCGTCATGATTGAAAGTGGTGATTTGCTCTGCAACCCGCCCCTTTTATGTGAACACGCACAAACTCCAATTAGGTTAACCCCGGTTCAACAAATCAACGTCTTAATCAGCGTCGTAGTACCGATTAACACCACTTAAGATAACCAGGTTTGTGGATCTGGGTAGGTTAAGCTCCCTTCGTAGTACAGGCCCCAGATCTTGAAATTGAATCATAAAGCCATATGTCCACCAGATGGTGCTGCACACCTAAGTCTTGCACTTTCAAAAACATCTCTCCTTTCAGATTGCTGTATGTTCTTTCTTAAACTATTGTATGGGTAAATGTGACATTTTCTGTTTGAGTGTAGCCCTCTTTTGCCTCAGAAGATGTGTTAGTGTAACCTGGGTCCTAGGGTATGGTTCTCACCTGTTAAGCCTGCTGTTTAACCAGCGTAGGTTAAGCACCCCAAAGGTTAGGTATGAGCTACACCAGGCGCGTAACTGATGCGTTCCGTTCGCGACGCGTAAAATCTATTTTAAATGAATGGTCTATTTTTTTTGAACGTACGCGCTGCTGTCACGTCTGGTGTAGCTACTTCCATTGATTATAATGGAAGCTAATTGTTGCAGCAGACGCAACGCGAACGGAACGCTTCAGTTACACGTCTGGTGTAGCTTAGCCCTTATACTTCGCTAACCAGTGAGTGGAGACGGAGTCAGTATACATAAAAGACAGCATTATAAAAACACAATCAAATTACAACACCACAAAAGTAGTCAGTGTCAATTCATCAAGCTCATACTCATATGTGATAAAATTGTAGTCTATAGTATATGATTAAAGTATTAGGATACAATTTAAATGGATAAGATTACAGATCTGTGCAGAAAAACCTACTAAATCAAGAGATTGAACCGCCTTAAAGGTCAATCTCATGGTAATGAATCCAGTGTTGACTAAATCTCAGTGTGGGTATGTAAAGATGTACAAGAAATTCAGTCAAAATTCCATGACTTTTCCCTGACAAAAAAACAGAATTTCCACGACTAGTTATCATTAAAGCTGCAGTTGGCAAGATTTTTTTGATCTTTTGATTTTTTTGAAGGAGGACTTGGAGGGGGTCGTGTGTGGTCCAGGGGAGGACGAGGAGGGAGTCGAAGAAGGAGGAGCGGCCGGCGACTTCACCGAGGCCGGCGACTTCACTGGCTGTGGTGAGGGAGACGCCCCGCGGGAGTGGCTAGATGTCACAGGCAAAACGGTGGCCACTGAGGGTGAGAGGAAGCGATCTGATGGGAGGATCCCTTTTATACAGACCAACCCACGACCTGGTCCGCAGAGAGTTTGGGATTGTGGTGATCCATACCTTTTTTTTTAAAAGATTGTGCCATTGATCTCATAGTGGCTGAGACAAACCGCTATGCTGAGGCGTTAGCTTCCACCGAGCTAGCGAGTCACTCTCGTTTCCGTGATTATAAACCCACTGATCGTTCTGAGATGGAGGAGTTTTTGGCCATTCAGATCAGCATGGGTCTGACTAGAAAGCCTCAAATCTCTGATTACTGGAGCACCCAAAGTTCACTGGGCTTGACACCAAATTCCGCAACCGCTTTCAGCTCTTGTCCTCCTGCATCCCCTTCAATGACAACTCTCTGAGGTTGGAGAGAGGTCAGCCAGTTATGATCCACTTTTTAAAATCCGCCCACTCATGGATCTAGTCCTGAAGAGTTTTCAGAGCGAGTACTACCCCCACGAACACCTCTCCATTGACGAGTCCATGGTTTCATTTCGTGGAAGGGTTTTTTTCTGTCAGTACGTGCCAAATAAAAGACACTAGGGGTGTAAAAATTAATCGATTCGTATCGATGCATCGATTATGCAGCCGACGATTCAATGCATCGATGTGTCCGCAAGAGTATCGATCAATGTGTTTATTTTGCCGCCAGAAAAGACGCTATGGTATTAGTGACGACTGTCGAGGAAGAACACAGGCTACAGTGAATAGGCTAATTGGCCATACTAGACCTGCACAGTAAGCATTAGATGTTATTATTTTATTTTGTTCTAATTACAATTTATCTAATTGCACTTTATTTTACTCTTTTTAACTGTAGCAGTAACTGTTCTATTTGCAGTACATTGAGCACAAGCTATAGTGTAATATTTACATCATGTGAATATAATTTTGTATTCTCAAATAAAGGCAAATTATTTATTTTTTGTTGATTTATTTGAAACTTAATAGATATCATGTAAAAATATTGAGTATTAAATCGTTTCGTGGAGAATTCTGAAGTATCGAAAATAATCAAATCGTTGGCTTAAGAAATCAATATCGTATCGAATCGTCATGAAGGCTCCGATTTACACCCCTAAAACCGGTTTAGTCTGAAGAATTTTGTCCTGTCAGACTCGACAAGTAATTATACATATCTGTGGCACGTATATACTGGAGGGGCCTTCAACTACGACCGCTGTCTGGGTATTGGCCATAGCTCAGTTGTAAGCTTGCTAAGCGAAGCCAAGTTTTGGGAAAGGGACACACTCTCTATACTGACAGCTACTACACCTCACCCGCTCTTTTCCAAGAGCTCCACCGGCAAAACACCGGCGCGTGTGGGACTGTTCGTGTGAACAGGAAAGGCATGCCCCCTCAACTCCATGGTCTGAAACTGCGGCCTTCAGATCCCCCTGTGTTTTTTGAAAAACGTCCACTTTTAACTGCCTCTTTTCGAGATGCTGGTACTGTCACCGTCCTCTCCACAGTGCACGATAATCTCGTTATCACTAAACGAGTGCGTAGCAAAGGGCCCGATGGCTACAGAACTTTGTGCAAGCCAAAGAGCGTGGAGGACTACAACCGCTTCATGGGAGGGGTAGATCGCGGAGACCAGCTATGCTCCTATTACAGCTACCAACACCGTGCAATGAAGTGGTACCATCGGTTGTTCCATCACATACGAGAGGTCGCACTTGTGAATGCCTACATCTTGCACAAAGAAAGTGGCAATACAATGCAATCCGCTGGTTTCCGCGAACTTGTAGTGAAGGGGCTACTGAGACGGAGGCAAATTGAGCTCACTCCACCTCCCAAGCCAATCAGCACACAGTTAGTCCCCGTGCGTCTAACGGTGTGTTTCCATACACCGAAATTTCGCGTCGCTCTCATTGAGGTTGAATGGAGACGAAATTCGCCCTGGTTGGGCGAAATGAAAGCGAATCGCCGAGGCAGGCGAAACAAAGTTGGCCAATGTTTAACTTTATTTAAATGAGGACCATTCGAGAACCAATCAGGTCCGCGTCTTTGTGTTTGGAGGCGGGAGTTACAAAAAAGTCTGACCAAGATGGTGGAGACTACCTGAGCTGTAACATGAAAATTTGTATGTGATTAAAATGTTTCTACACGAACATTGGCACTTGTATCAACACGAATTGTGGTTTATATGCCACACAAACTTAGTCAGAGCACATACACCACTAAATAGACCACTATATATGTTAGTTTAAGCACTCAATCTTTTTAGCTAGCTGACAGGCGAAATGCTAGTATTTTAGGACATTGGATTGCATTGTAAACCTAGCTAGACAGCTAGGCTACATGCTGCAACACAAGTTATGAAATATATTATGTCTTATTAGGACCCGAGCACCGAAGGGCGCAAGGCCCTATTGTTTTTGTAAGGATTATTATTATTATTTTAACTTTGTCTCAGAGTGTTTTCCTTTTTTGAGGTGGTTAAGATGGGTGAAAAGTCTTGAAATTTGGCACACACATCAGGTGTCACGCAAAGCAGTTAGGTACAAGAGCTTGGCCCCGGGCGTGGCCCAGGGACTCAGTAGCGCCCCCTTAGGTGATTGAGGCAGTGGTTGGCACATACTTTCAGCTAGACGTATCAAATTTGGTAGGTGTGTGCAGGGCTTGAAAACAAAATTATTTTTCAAACGTTCCATTCCGAACGGTTCAGGTAGGCCTATGTTTAACGTTTTCGTTCTTGCATGCGTTCCGCCACCAACATATCGGTCCTGAACCGGTTCGGAACGCAAAATATCGTTCTTTCTTAAAGTTCCGGCAGTGTTTGGCGGGCCTATCAAGTCTAATTTTGTGGACTTTACCTTAGAATAGACGTACTCATTATTTCCCCTTGATTTAGCCTATACCGTAGCTATGCCCAAAAATAATAAATCACAGGCGGTATCCAAAAACATTCAGATGGGCTATCCATCCCATAGCCTACAGGCTTACTGTAGGCCTAACCTATGCCTATAAATAATTTCTTCTCAAAAATATTTCTGGATACGTGCTAAACTCCTTACCTGGTTGTAGTTTTATCCATATGGAGATCTTCAAAGGCTTGCGCTATAATTCCAACCCTGTTTATAACCAAACCTGTCTGTTGCTGACAAGGCCTATCTCAAATGTCCTGTTTAACTCTTCTACATAGAATAGGCTATAATTGCGCAAACATTTCAAATCCCGACCGAGTTTACTTTGTCATAGATGAATAGCGATAGTTCAGTGGGTGAAATGGAGATACAGAGAACTTCAAAACCCCACGACACCTCCTTCCTATGCAAATCTCACAATTCTAAACTCCCGCCATAAAACGGGCGAATCCAAACGAAGCTGCGAGTTTACGCAAACTCGCAGGTGGTACCTTATTTGGCTCTGGCCTGTACATTTGTCACGCCTCAAAATTTATATACAGACCAGCCCACTGGTGCTCTGAGCCCAGGAACGTGAATGGAGAGCGAAGATGAGACAAACACTAGTTAGCTGCCTGCTCGTTTACTTCCACAGGAATTATAAAGCAGACAGTTCTTCAAGGACATCGATGAAAATGAGCCACGTTCGAAAATGCAGTGTTCCAGGCTGAAACTTAGGCTACAAAGAAAGCTGAGACTTTCCATAGTCTTCCCAAGGATTCAAAAGTTCGAGGGGCATGGATAATGTTTTTCTACCAGAAGATCCCTGCAAAGTTTGACACTCCGTTATTAATTTGCAACACATTTCACCGAAGTCAGTTTTCAAAACCTTGGACAGTTAAGCAGGATTTGCTAAGCTGCTGTTACTGAAACGAGGGGCTGTTCCGACCGTAAGGTCATCATCACAACCGCATGCTGTAAGTATTATTTTGTTGCTAAGCGGTTATTAGCCATGCTAACGTGTATCTAGCAAGTAGAATGTGTGATTTAGTTAATTGGCAAGGCTATTTAATTTTCCTGTGTGTCATTTGGATAAAACCTGTGTTGTCATGTTAACCTACATTTTACTATGCATGTTTGTCGAGATCTCTGACAGGTTATGTTCTCAGCAAGATAGCTAACTGAAGCTGAGTAACACGATAGTTCGCTTGCTAACTGTAATATAACCCATACCCATATAACACATACGTTTTTGACGTCAGAAGTGGAAACAACTTCACGTTATCAATTCAAATGATATCTAGTCGATATGTTGAAAACCGTGTTGTCTAGATACAATGGATTTATTTGCACGTTCTTATTTTATAACATTACAAGAACGGCAACATGACAAACGCAGCATGCCATGCTCCAAGTGTGGCATCTTGCGGGGCTTAGAATATTAGCAAATGCTTTTGCTGTGAGTTAACAGCTTGGTGTGTGCATGCAAAAGTGACTTTCACTTGTTACAACATTTCTGTTGTTAGGTTTAGGTTTTATCTTGCAGCCATGCACTTCAATGAGAATGCCCCACAACGGAAGACAGCCAAGGAGAAACTATGTACAGACTTGACAAACAATTTGTAAGTTTAATAAAATATATATTTTTATTACAAACAACAAATCAAAATGTGCAACAGTATAGGCACTAAAAAGAACTTATCGATTCACACACAACAGGCTGTCTTAGACCTGATGCTACTGGTGTCGAAATCATCATCAGTACTGTAAACAAAGCACAATGTTCAGGGCCATACAATTTGTTTATTGTACAGTATACAGCCTACAATGCACTGTATTACATTATCCAATATAAGTCCTCTTTCTTGTCCTCTTCGAGATCAAAGACCCTCTTCCTTATTGGGATGCCGTCCAGCGGATTCCTGTGCCCCAGGACTTGTGTGCTCAGCTTGACAGACCTTCCATGGAGGATGCTGTTGCTGAACATGTGTCACGGTTCAGTCGAAAAGGGGTCTGAATCCAACGTACTGCCCTGAAGTATCCGGAAGCTCCCTCCATATGCGTAGCACCACACACGAGGGGATCATGACACGGACGCTTCTTCTAAGGAAACCCCAGCTCCTGCTCACAAAAGACCTGTAGGCCAAGTCACTTCATTGCCTGCAACGAGAACAGGGTGGAAAAGCAATTTTTTTTTTTACTATTTATTTTATAATATTTTACATCAGAGTATCACTGGACGATTGTTGAAAAAAAAAATAAAGTTTATCATTTTGTGGTGTTGATCAAACTGTGTTTTTGCAATATGCTGAACCAATAATGAATGTGTATTGGTAAATATTTTATTTATATACTGTAACTACTAACACTTGTATCAGATTGTCCTCACCTTTCCATTCCTCTGATTCTCAAACGGCCATGGTCAGCTCTGTAAATATTCATTGCATTTTGCAAAGAATATAGAGGCACAACGGATCGAGGCCATGATGGTCATTCAGGTCAGCTCCTCAGGAACCTGGGTCATTCTTTTAATAACCTGTAAAAACAAACATAATTTCCCTGCTGTTATTTCGTAATTTTGAATGAGCAGGTAGCACAAAGTAGCAAATGTCTCCCTTTTAGTTACCAGAGTTGTAAGATCACATATTAGGCTACATGGAAAGAAGGTAATAATCTCAATCAGATGTTAGCAGGATAGTTACAAGATTACATTAGACCTACTGACTGTACCTACTGTATTTTAAACAGTGATGTTTATAGGATTTTTGATTATTGTACTCTACTCCATTGTACTATGTAAATAAAATGATAAGTGTTTTTGAATTGACACAAATTGGCCTAGTAATATTTTCGTTGACCTCGTTTCACTTCAGCCATAGGCTACAAACTGCACAGAGCTCCTGCCCAGCTAACTGGACGTCCCGTTGTAAGATCATACATTACTACATGGAAAGAAGGTAAAAATCTCAATAATCAGATGACTTAATCAGCAGGATAGTAGTTACACGAGTACATTAGACCTACTGACACAAACATATTTTCATTGACGCGAGCAGTAGGCTACTCGTTTCACTTCAGCCATAACGTTATAGCCTACGAACTGCACAGAGCTCCTGCCCAGCTAACTGGACGTCTTGTTGTAAGATCATATATTACCACTACAATAATGTATGTAACTCCTAATCAGATGACCTTTTCAACAGGAGAATATACTTACTGACTAAAACGAGTACTTTCCTTGCAAGCAGCACTCCTTTCACTACAGCATAGCCTGAACTGCCCACGACTGGCTACGAACTTTTCAGCTAGCTTCTAACTGGACATCTTGACAAAAATTGCACAAGAGTACAAGTTGTAAAACATTTGTGTGCAAATTAATAACTTCTGTTGCTTACAATGCTAAAAACGAACCTAATACAATGTTTAACTTAGTCTACGACACTAACGTGCGAGTATTACAGCTAGCTAACTGGGCTACGTGTGGCAAACTCAAGTAAATGACAAAACTTACCACTCTGAAGTAGTCATTTCCAATCTATGGGCGACTGGTTGCTCGTCTATTTCAGATTCTTCCTCTGATTCAGGCTCAAATATGCTGTTCAACACCTATGTCTCCATAGCATTTCCACCTTGGCTGTTTCAGTGAGTGCTGTCGGCCATGTCTGCGTCTTTGCTCCGGAGCTTCACTCGTTGTAAACCAACCAATCAGCACGCAGGTCATCTAAATATTCATGAGCATACCATAAAAAGAAGAAAACCTCTCGTTTCATTCTAAGGCTTTTAAACAGGCTTGCATTAGGGCACATAGAACAGCACATATGCCATTTTCAGCCCAACCAATGTTACACACCCTATTCAGAGACCTTAAGGACCAGCACAAAATACCCTATATCATCATTCTATCGCCCCTTTAAAACGACAAGGCGTGGACTGGCAAAATAGGCTATTACGCATAGGCTACAAACAATTTCCAAATCAGTTTCAGTAGCCTACGCTACGAGCTGGCCTAAGATCCGAAGTGGCAGACGGATAGGTTACATTACAACAGCAAGACAAAATATACACATTTGGACCAAAGGTCCATTTATTCGTTTTCTTTTTTTTTTAAACTGCAGAAATCAAATTATTAGGCTGCTCGCCTACAATCAAACGAGTAGAACACTTTGGTATCTGAAGTGCGCTCTGCGCTGTTTCGTCACATTTAAAGCACAACAGTGACAAACTGTGAGCGCAATGCGCTTCTAAAAGCAAGTTCACAAACATCAGTTAAAGAGATTACAATTAGGCTACTTGGCTGTCAATAATGATGAAATAAAATTATTCTATCTGCATTGGCTTAATAACAAAAAATAGGCAGATATAAGGCAAGCCGTGGCCCACTGGTTAGCACTCTGGACTTGTAACCGGAGGGTTGCCGGTTCGAGCCCCGACCAGTGGGCCGCGGCTGAAGTGCCCTTGAGCAAGGCACCTAACCCCTCACTGCTCCCTGAGCGCCGCCGTTGAAGCAGGCAGCTCACTGCGCCGGGATTAGTGTGTGCTTCACCTCACTGTGTGTTCACTGTGTGCTGTTTGTGTTTCACTAATTCACCGATTGGGTTAAATGCAGAGACCAAATTTCCCTCACGGGATCAAAAAAGTATATATACTTATACTTAAAAGTTAGACATTCGTTTTCAAAATAGGGCTTAGGCCTACGGCAACATTAGGCTACAGAAATAAAATTACCACAGTGACACACTCTATGCGCAATCTGCACTTCTTTTGAAAAAACAAGTTCACAAAAATCAGTGGTAGAAAATATTAGGCTAGCCTGGCCGTCAATAATAATAAAATAAAATAATTAGGCTGTCAGAATAGGCCTACAATAATAACAAAAAAATAATAAAAATAGGCCTAGATAAGGCAAAAGTGAGAGTGCTCCAACAGTAGAACAGTGCTCAGGTCTAGCTTTGGAGGGGGTGACTGGCTGCTACAGTCCATACTGTTTATTCAGACGTACCAGCAGAATGTCCTCAAGCACCTTTTCGTTCAATGATGATCTTAACGGGGAAAGAATAAATTTCAAGACGGTCATTGAAATCAAGCCTTAGACGGTCATTGTCAAATAATGTGCTCTGGCGTGCTTTGAGGCACTGGGCTACCTTTCTCGCAAAGGGGCTTGCTAATTTTTCTGTGTCCAGGGAACATTTGAGCCATATGCCGTAGAACTCACCAGCAGTTAGCTGATCAGATTGGAGACATTTTGTGGCTATTTTCGCGGATTTCAGTGCATCTACTGTGTTGGAGACATATTCCCATTCAGATTCACTTAGATGTAGCTCGGGGATGGTTGGGGCCATGTCTTCACAAAAGCTCCTAAGCTCGAGCAGCCGTGGAGCATATCATGAGTGGAGTGCCAGCGAGTTGCACAATCCACAATTGCTCTCTTGTGCCCCATTCTCTTAAGAACACACACCACATTCTGCGAGCGTAATCGTTTTGCTACACGTTGCTTTGCCTTTGCTATGATGTTGGACGCTTGTTTTAATGAATCGTCAACGGCCAATTGTAGAGTATGTGCAGCACATCTTACACTACGCAACACATGACCGGGCCATGCAGAATCGAGTGGAAGGATTAGCTCCTCCTGGTTTCCCGCATCCTCCCCAACCTTTTCAACATCCTCCCCAATCTCCTCCGTCTCCTCGCAGGTTGCATCTTCGTTGCTCACAGCTCCCTCTTGAATATCTGACAGTAAGCTCACGGCTTTGAGTGACTGAATACACCTGTTGCAAGCTAATGTTATATTGACGCAAGACGTCCATCACCACAGAGGAGATGTACTCAGACGTGTGCCGTTCTGTCAGATCCCTTACTGCCAAGGTAACACAACTGGTAACTGCAACACAACCCCCTTTCCGTCAGAGTACTGCACGTTAATACCCAGCACAGACCGGTCTCTACATGTTGCAGAATCTATTTTCAGCATCAGAAGCCTCCCGCTCAGTTCAGTCGCGAGCTTTTCCCTTTCGCCCTGAGCAATCCCTGACACCATATCCCGAATGTTAGATGAATTGATTGTAACATTTTTTCCCATAGCGTTCTGTATTGGGTCGATTATTTTTCGAAATCCCGAATCTTCCATCAATGAAAAGGGTCTCCCGTTAACCGTGACTAGCTCTACGCATGCCTCTTTGAGGGTTTCAGGGGTTAATGCCACTTGGACCTGTTTGGGCTTTTTCACTATGACCGAGTCCAAAGTACTTTGCCCATCCTCAGCTGGCCTCTTGTTTTGATTTTGGTGGTCTTGTAGTGACTTCTCGAACACCTCTGGATGTCGTCTTTGAATGTGTCTCTGCAGGTTGCCGCCGTGATTCCCAATGATTTCTATCCCGCAGCCCTCGACTTGGCAGGTAGATTTGTTGGACGCCGCATTAAATGAGAAATGTTTTCTCATCGGGTTTTCCTGCTTCCGTCCCATCTAAACAACTTGAAAAGCCATAATTAATTGCAGCATTCGTAACAACCACACCAGCTAACATTAAGTAGTTGGCTACATAGCGGCTTGTTAGCTCACATTAACAGTGTAGATGCGCGGGCTTGTTTTTCGCTGAACCGGAAATAGTCTCCCTGACATAGGATATGCTTTTGTGAATGCTTTTATAAAATATATAGAGAACGAAAAAAAAAAAACGTTATTAACCGGTTTTGTGGATTTCAGAATAACGTTTCTGTTCCGAAACAGTTGAAGACCATTTTGTTTTCGTTTCCGCTCCTCGTAAAATTCTGTTCGTTTTTCGTTCCTTGAACCGGTTTGGAGCCCTAGGTGTGTGTATCTCCCCAAGATGAACAACTTTCGTATGTACAATGCATTAGCCACGCCCAACAGGAAGTGAGGTATTTGGGATTTTGTGCAGACTAAAATGTGATGAATTGTGATGCCAAAAGAGGTTCTTCCCATCGGTGAAAACGCATGAGATTTGGCACACACGTCAAGAGGTACCATGAATACACAGGGGAAAAGCCTTGGCACTGGGCTTGGCCCAGGAACTCCATAGCGCCCCCTTATGTCACTGTGACTTGTGGTTGGCATATAGTTTTAGATACACACACCAAATTTGGTGGGTGTGTGTAACTCCCAAAAACAATCAACTTTTGTATTAACATGCCATTAGCCACGCCCACAGGAAGTGAGGTAATTGGGATTTTGTGCATTGTGGACATGATCAATTTTAACGTACTCCTCCTAGACGGTTGATCCGATTCATGTGAAAGTTGGTATACATGATGCCAATATGCTTCTGATTCTAAATTGTGAAGCTTTTTTTGATATGTTGTAATTTGACGAAATGGCAAAACTATGAATTTTAATACCCTTCCACATAAACAATAAATGTGTCTTAATTCACCATGCATGGCTTGAAATGTTTTCAATTTCACCTTGCAGCTTGCAGATCGGGGCTGGGCTCAATGTGGGGCGGAGCGCAACGTTGAGCTCAGCCCACCTTCAGACCGTCTTCTCACGCTGACCATGTCCGTAGGGCCTACCTGGTTTCCTACAAGTTATATTTCTCAACATAATCTCTAAGAATAAATCTTATAAATCTATAAAAGCATTTTCTCAACTTCAAGAAAAAAAAAACACGGATGTTAGATGCTTGTTAGGCTAACAGTAGGGCCTACTGGGCAGGGTAGCCTATGCGTAGGGGAGAACTGGTAGCCTACAATTGTAACAGCGGTACAAATGTAACAATGTTTTATTCTCAATTCTTACACCCATCCAAACATGAATGGTCTACTTAATACGACCAGAGATAAATAGGAAAATTCAAGCATCGCGATGTTTTTTAAAACTGCAACTGTTTGTTTAAGTTTGCTTCGTGAAATTTGAGCGTGTGGACTTCAATCACACTTTTTTATATCTTCAGTCCCTCTGTTTCAAGTTAACATGAGTGCCATGTAGGCCTATATAGTCATAGCAAATGCAATTAAATGAAAATAAAAACATGACCTGTGCGGGTCAGTTGTAACCCGTCTCTATGGCAAAATTAACTGATTTTTTCACGCAACACTACTGATTGCGAGATATGGATTTTGATTTTTGTGCCGCGATCACACCCAATTAAAGTTAACAGAGCAACTTGAAATATCACTGTTGGACCAAATGTTTTATCAAGTGGACCAAAATAAGCATAAAGATGAGCTATCATAACACTGTGACATATGGTCTGCAATGGCAATAAATATAATAATAAATATATAATAATGCAATAAATTAGCTTTAACAGTCATACATTTTGACTTTTTTGTTGATATTATATGAAAACAGAAGCTCTTTCTTTAAGCCAGCAGGATTCATGATTTTAGAACTGTTACATTCATGACGCTATACTGTTACAACTGTACCGCAGTTTTTTATGGCTGCGTCACACAGACGCATAGACGAACACAGAGGGGAATGACGAGCTGATTTTGGGCTGAGCTCAACGTTGCGCTCCGCCCCACATTGAGCCCAGCTCCAATCTGCAAGCTGAAGCCAGGGGTACTTGCAAAGAGGGAGGAAGCAGACACCTTTCTACTGCAAGACCTGTCCAGACCACCCTGCACTGTGCCCCACTGACTGCTTTGAGACGTACCATACAGAGCTTGTGTACAAACACTGGTGAGATGTTGTTTGCTTATTATAGTAGGATATCTAGTATGCGTTCTGGTACATTACATTCATTTTAATATGCGCATGTTGAAAGGCATTTTCCCTGTTTCACACAATTTAATAATTACTATTGATCATAAAAAAGTTATTTATGCACGTTAAATTACACTGTTAATAACTATAAATGTAGACATTTTTGCAAAATGTTCCATTTTGTTTGAATTTCTTCTCTAAATATAGTTTTTTTTTATTCTTTTACAGAATGCTGCCCTCCATCTCAGGCATCCACCACTACCAGCCTAGGTCGTCTAGGAGCACTTTCAAATTGTGAAAAATCAGCCGCTCTTTCAATCCGTTCAAAGGATCAGTTTCAATCAGTTCAAATTATTAGTTCTTCCAATCAGTTATTGTTCATTTTTAGAAATCTATACAAAACTTGAACTGATATTTATTATTTGTTTGTTCAAATCTATACCAGTGTGGAGGTTTTGCTGTTCGTTTTTAGAAATCTATACAAAACTTACTCATATTGTTTGTTCAAATCTCTACCAGTGTAGAGGTTTTACTGTTCATTTTTAGAAATCTATACAAAACTTGAACTGGCTAGTAGCTGGCTAGCAAGTAGCTGGCTAGTAGTACACTAGTTTCCAAAAGATGTTCAGAGTTCTTTTTTGTTCTCTTCAACAGTTATTACATGTAGCTGTATACTCAAATGAAACATTGATCTAATCCAATGTGTTTTCAAAGGCAAAAAAGGAAATTAATCAGAGAGAACAGAGCGACGGAGCACCCACCGGCGCCTATGCCATTCATGATATGTTGTCAAATATTGAAGTTGTGGGAGGTTTACATAATTTAAGCTGTAGGCTATGTTTCATTCGTCCCCCATGCTGTTTCATTTGCATAGTGACAGATTAACTTAATAATGTTACAAAGATACTGCATCAATCCGTATGTTTCATTAGGCTACTAAGCTATTTGTTTTGCCTTACTCTTGATTAATTTAGGCTAGGCCTTTTTACTTACTGTAGGCTGCGCAAACCACAGGCCTTTATTTTCGGCAAGGCAGGCCTTTATTTAATAAGTCTTCTGTTGAAGAATTGTAAAGCCTGCGCTAACAGTAGCCCAATCCTCCTGCCCCCGCTACCACAGCTGTGTGAGCGCGTCCCTGGATAGTGTGACATGCTCACGCATTATGTCTCCTCCTTGCAAACTTGACCTATAGCGCAACCATAAACGTCTTCATAAAATAACAACTTGCCAGATATGCCTTCATAGCTTTGGGCTTGACTGGAAATGACTTTTCTACATTTGTTGCCTGCTGCATCCTTTCTGTTTTTATTGTATAGAAAATGTTTGAGTTCTTGAGTTAATGCATTAAACATTGTTTGCTGGTAACCCGCCACAAATAGCCTACAGATTCTTGCATGCGTACATTCTCTATTCTCTCCAAAATGTGCCCGTTCTATAGGCTGGCCAAGTGTGTATTTCTGCGGCATAAACCAGATGTATTTGTTTATTGTACAGAAAAATAAAAATAACCTGTCAAGCAGTCAATTGACTACATTGCAGTCAAGAAGTAGGGCAAATTAATTTACGAAACCAAAACGTGGGTCATAGTTGTCTAAGCCTCTATTGTGTAGCCTGTTAAAAACGTCGCTAGATAGTATTAAATCGCCAACAACATTGTTTTCTGCAGAAGCCTACCTAGGCCAGTGGTTCTCAAAGTGGGGGCCGCGAGGGGGTGCCAGGGGGGCCTCAGCAAGTTTGAAAGAAAAATAAAAGCAACAAATAAATACATTTGAAATTTTTTAAAATATACTTATTACTATTAGGGTTGTTATACAATGCCATTATAATAATGTGTTGCATATCTGAACATTATATTTTCCATGATAATGGGTGGAGATAACAGTAGAGTGATAACTCTCATATAGCAGAAAGCCCCAAATACAATTTTTACACACTGTATGCTCCATCGCGAAGTGTTTGTGGCTAAAACTAGATGTACCGCATAGCGGTACAAAATATGACCGCCGCTCAGTCCTGTACATCCGTTCCGCGAAAATAAATCACACTTCAATTTGTCTCCATATTTTACTCCATCCCCCACTCTTGAAACTTTTGTGTATGCTTGTTTGGCATGCCCGAGTGTGTGTGTGCGGCTGCACAGAGAGTAGCCTACTGGTGCTGAAAAGGTGAATAGATTGTAGAATAGCCAAAGAAGATGTAGCATTGTTATAAAACCTTTAACATCTCTAAACAATCACAAGTAGGGCAGTTCATCACAGTTCATCCATTTAAACTGGATTGATGAAAGGTCACTTACACCTGTAGGCTACATTGTATTTGGGAAAAGCAAAAGGTATCAGCATAATGTTATTTATTTATTTATTTATTTATAAACAAAAACATCTCTGTCAGTTCCGTGCCGTTTTCAACAGCTATCAAAAACAAAGGTCATTTTTGGATGGATGGATTTTTTGTGAATGTTTCTTCTTCTACATAAGATTTTAGTCATCTTTAGTTCATGTAATACTTTATTGTCAATGCACAAATTAAGTAACAGTAGTCTGAAACGTTATTGTTAATGCACAAATTAAGTAACAGTAGTCTGAAATGAAATGCTGTTTTACATCTAGTGGTGCAAATAACTGACATGTCCAAATGGGCCTTGATGAAATGCGTCGCTAGTCTGTTCATACACATTTTAACGGGCCAAAGTTGAAGAGCTGTTGTCCGTTATTGTTCGTGCAAATATAGGCTGATTCATGTTCCCTTGCATTGTGTAACTGAGGTCCATGGCTACTCTGGCTTTCACTAGACCAACCTCAATCTTTTAAGAAATCAAAAAATAAATAGCGGGCAGATCAGGCTGGGTTCACCAAGCCTAGTCCATAGGCACCCGATATTGTTCACGCTCTGGCTATTCTAAATACAAAAATGCATCAGGGAGTTATGACAACTGATCACACTAGATCCTAATAGAAAGCTGTTAGCTTCCCTAAGCTACAGGTAGGCTTATAAGGTAGGCCTATTTACAACATAAATTGTCAATAGGCTATGCTGGCGACACAAATAAAATCTCCTTTGGAAACCAATGGCTTACGCCTTACAGTATCAAGCGGACTTAAACTGCCATATCGTGGCGAAAAGTTGTAATAAAATTCACGCAGCTCCATGAGTCAAGGAAAGCGCGAATGAAGTAGCCACTTCTAAATGGGACCCACTACACAGTAGCTTAAAGTGTGTTGCTAAAGCAGCCATAATGAAATGAAGGTGTCATTGTTTGGATACTTCACACACACACACACGTGCTTTTTAACCCTTTAGGCGCCAGAGGTTTTTTTCCGAAACGATCAATTTTGACATCTTCATTTCAAAAGGCTATATCTTAAAAGTGATAAGAGATAGAGACTTTCTGTAAATTAGAGAAATATTAAGGATGACCCAAAGTTTATGTAGAGATTAAATGTTTATATCTAATTTGCATATTATGACGTCATATGGTGGCGGCCATCTTGGATTATAGAATTTTCATGAAAAGTCGCATGTTTGAATGATAAAATGCACCACTTCTTTCCCCCCAAAATGTCCCTCACCTTCTGTATGCTATATTGCACAATACTGAATGCTCAGGTAAATAGTAAGTAGTGAACAAACTGTGTAAATCATTACTAATAAATGGCAGAAACAAACCAAATGCATGTAGCGGTAGACTGGCCTTTCGCTGTAGAGATTTTCCATTTACTACATACAGTAGGCACTCTGATTCCATGTATGGGCCACATATATATTATTCAGATGACACACAAACACAAGTAGACAAGACCTGTTTAGTTCAAAAGCTCATTTGCCACGGCAAGGCACAGATCAGGAGTGAGATGACGAGACAAGACAAGAGACAATGTTAGTATTTTTTTTCTTTTTGTTGATGTTTTTTTGTTTTTTTTTTCTTAGCTGACAAAGACACACACATCACAAGGACATGAACACACAAAAAGGAACACATAGTGTACTGTATGTCCTAAATGATCAGGGAAGTAGATAGCAAATCAACAGTGTAAATCATTACTAAATGGCTGACATTTTTTTTTTTATGTAGCAGGCCTTTTGCTGTAGAGATAATGACTCCCTATCCCTGTCCATACAGGGCCGGCATTCCCATCATCTTGTGATAGACTATGCATGACCTAATGTGTGTGTGTGTGTGTGTGTGTGTGTGTGTGTGTGTGTGTGTGTGTGGGAGAGGGAGAGAGCGTGTCACCACCTCCACCATGCGAGCAGCATGGCCAGATCTGCCTCGCGCGCGCCGAGTGGAGAGAATTTGCGCAGCTCGGACTAGGCCTACTGTCATTCTCATTGCGACTCCCCACACTGCCACTACGTTCCCCCCTAACTGTCCTATGAGCACTTCGACCTCGTCTAACATACCCAGTGGCATTAGACAAAGGCTCCACCACGTTACTGTCGCCGCGATTGTGGAGAGGCACACGTTCAGAAGACAGAAGCTAGCGCTATGGATATTAGGCTACCTCCAGCCTCGTTCGCCACACCACTAACACCCTGCTAACTTCCCGATGAACACTCCGAACCCGTGAAACATTATTCCCACCAGTGACATTGGGCAAACGATTCAACGTTTGTGCTTGGTGTAACCTAAACTATGGAGTAAACTCTCACTTTGTCCAGCTGCATCATTGCAAGGCAGGGACGCATCTGAAGCCTCACTAAACGAATCACCGTCATTTTCTGAAGGCAGATATTCCCCTTCAGAATCAGGGTCCGCGAATAGAAGACCCAACATTTCATTTCAGGTAAACTTTTTTGATGCCATTAGACGATAATCTAATGCAAATACTCGCTGACGTTGACAATATCGCTCTGACAAAGTGGCTCACACGCACACTAGCTCCGGTATTTCATGCACTGATTCAATGAGCTGTAGCTAGAAAGTTTTGTTTAAAGCGTGTCCTTTTTTCGACTCGGGGCTGACGTATGACATGTCTGCCATCTAGTGGAGTGGAAGTCGAACAAAATATGACACCCTATTTGACTAAATCGGCCGTTTTACTCAGTGCCGCATCTTGTCGACTATAGTCGCCTGTGGCGCCTAGAGGGTTAATTTCACAGACTACAACTACCAAGCTGGAATCAAAGCACATCGATTCCCCTCTCACACCCTCACACACTTAAAACAAAATAAACAGGCGTCTCAGTCACACGCATGTATAGGCAAAACTGTATCAGACCGGTGTAACGTTGGTAAATCTTCCATTGCACAGAACGATTTTTGTAGCACATGCAACAAATGACAGTCAAAAGATACAATTACAGTGCTGCTATCAATTTGCTTGGTATAACCGCATTTATAGTTTTCTACAAATGCAATCAATCAAATTGGCCTCAATCACTCAACCAACGCTAACGGTAACATTACCTAGGTCCTTATTGATATTATAAGATTAACGTACCTGCAGTAAAAACCAAGCATGCCCGATAAACATCCTCAGATTTATTTCGGCTTGAAGAAGAAATGGGAATTACATTTCATGTGAACATCATCCTATCCTTATTAGACGTTCTCTGCGGTAAACTATAGTCCTTGTAGGAAGCGTCCATTGTTATTCCAACCCACGTTTAACTTCCAACAAAATTACGTCTCACTGCAACGATGCGCCATCTAGTGGACAAACGACTACTTATCGCCAATACTGGAAATGCAGCCATGATGATGATAATGAATATATATTTTGGCTTTCTTTTAATCCTACTGAATTTGTAATTATGTATCGGCCGTTCTAATACCGATAGTATGTGGGTGCCTGTGTGTGTGCATGTGTATATGTGTGCACCGCCATCTACAGGCCAATGAGTGTACAGTCACTAAATGTACACATAATCTATTTTTTTTAAGACCCCCCCCATGGATGAAATTCTACGAAACTCGGCATGCCCCCAGAGAATGCCAGGTCAATCATACAAATAAAATTTGGTGCAGTTCTGAACATCTTAACTGAAGATAGGGGCGATTAAAGCAGAATAATATTGCATTTTCATTTTTTACCGGGGGGGTGCAAATCACAAATGAGTGATTATGGGCCAGATTGATGTGGGCCCTTAAGACCAACATACCATAAAAGATTCTTCATCCTCGGTGCCACGGTTCAGGTAGTTATTTAGGAAAAACTGCTTTTTTTGCGGTTCGGGGGGCCCAGCACGGGGGGGGGGGGGGGGGAGTGGACCCCGGGGACGAAACGAATTTTTTCCGTAAAAAAGTCTAGTGGGGCTACATACCCACCAAATTTCATGTGTCCCGGGTATCGTTGACCAAAAATTCAGGAAGTAGATGACGGGGGGGGGGGGGGGGGGGGGGGTGACAATCCCTAAATGACCGCTTTGCTAGCGGCGGTCATAATAATTATTAGGATTAGCTTAATGTATTTTTACATTTGCCGTAGTATTCTCGATGGGTTTAATAACACATCACAGGGGTCCTTGGCCAGAACCTAGTGGTATTTGGGGGGCCTTGTCGTGGAAAAGTTTGGGAACCCCTGCCCTAGGCTACATATTAGTTCTGAACAGTTACTTCTCCACTGGCTCAATTATCAAAAAGGTGCTTTCTCTTCGTCCTCCGCAAATTAAGCAGGAAGTTCCATAGAGAGACGTTAGAATAAATTAGCGTTTGCGATTGACAACGTTGTGATAAGTAGGCTATAACACTAACTTTGCAAAGTTAACTTGAATGCATCAATTTTGAACAAAGTTGTGTAGGCTACACCGCGCCAGTTGTAGTCTGCATGAACAGTTCTTGAAGACACTGTTTTGATTTGCGTAGGGGAGGAGCGGGCTGAAGCCAACCTGTTTGAGGGAGAGCGGTGCAAGGAGTGAATGCGTGCTCTGTCCTGCACATATCTCTACAATGAAATAATGAGTCTAGGCCAGTGTTGGGGGTTACAAAGTACAAGTACGTCCTGTGTTACTCTTGATATCTCTAATATATTTACTTATTGTTTCCATAGGCATGCAGTGATTGCTTATTGAAAATATAGATTAGCCTACTAACGTAGACAGCAAATTAAGATATTTTTTCGTTTTGTGGAGCGGCACCAGTAGGCTATCAAAAGCAGATTTCAAGTTTTGTTACCACTGTGTAGCCAAGCCTTATGCCATACCCAGGTAGCCGAGGTAATTTTTAATTCTGCATGATTTATTTGGTTATTGAATTCGTAGGCTGGGATTCCTCTCTCAACAATTATGTTTAAAGGTAGCCTCCTGCTTTTTCAGAAGGGGCGGCAGGCAGGCTACTGACAGAGCGATGTACAGTGGCAGAGCGACGCACAGTGGCTGAAAGTGGTACTAAAGTTTCACGCAGCGTGGTAATGCGCGACTGACTTCACAAAATCTCACTCCAGCCAAACACCCAAAGTTGGCAACCCTGCCTTAGCTGCCATACTTATTAGCTACAGTATCCTAGTTTATCGTAGCTCATAATGCTAGGGGTAATGTAACTCGACAGTTTGTATCCTACGTTTATCGTAGCTCATAGTGCTAGCTGCTAGGGGTAATGTACCTCGACAGTTTGTACCTTGCCGTCCACTAGACTATTTTGCTGTGGTCCGAACAAAACGTGACGTGACATGCAAAGGATGTTTTCAAAATGTATGAGAAAAGGATTCAAAAGGTACTGTATATTACTTATCAGTGTGGATACAGCTAGTAAAACCAGGTAATGACTTTCTAAATATCTTAATTCTCAAATCAAGTTTACTCGAATGCTGAAATTGATCCCAAGCATGGGTACAGTTTAACTACAGTGCAAATAACCTTTACAAACTGATTTAAATCAACACTGGTGTGACCGGTCACTCAATATACAGTAACAAATACCGGTCTATAAAGAGGGCAAAAAAGAGGGCTGTTTAAATTCTTCAAGACGTCGTGTAGAGGCAAATTACTCACTCAGTCCGTGACACTTTCATTCCAAAGTGTCACACTCCCAGTCAGCACAACTTCCCGCTTCGCTGCGATGGCTAACCTGAGGAACCTCGAGCAACCCAGTAGCTCGAGGCACTGTCAGGTAACATTAGCGATGTCCCGCGTCGGCTGCACCGAGGAGCCCCGAGCGGACCGGTGGCCTGGGGCGCTATCAGGCAGTCAGCTACTACAGCTTCACTTACACACTAGATACTCAACTCGGTTAGCATGCTAAGCAGGTACAGACTACTAACGTTACCGATTTAATATTCAACACATCCACCGTAATCGCTGCTACCTTGTGTGTTGGCGAGTGTAAATATTATGTTGATAAACTATAATTAATTCGAACAACGTATTTGGTAAGTATTAGCTGTGCTAGTTGTAACAACTTATCTAAACTTATATGAGGCGATCTCTGTGTGTCTATCTCCCGCGCTTCTTCTCTTCTGCCTGCATGTCCCCCCTCCCCACCAGATTCCACCCACTGAGCACTCTGATAGGAGGAGAGTGATAGCTGACAGTGAACTTGTCCTATGACATTTCTTATCTTCGCTATCAAGTTAGGTTTCCCCACCATGAAAGCTCCAGTAGTCTCACACAAACTACGGGAGTAAACAATGTAGCAAAATGCCAACGGTCAGTGAGGAAATTCTAGCGCTGCACTAGCATTCCTGTGACCGCAAATAGTCACAGAGAAGGTTAAGAAAGCTAAAGGATAGAATGCTTTAGTGTAGAAAAGCAGCTAGTTCGTAGCTAGGGGTGGTGGGTAGGTTATCACTCTCTGTTCTCTTCTAGTATTGCAGAGGAACAACTTCAACGGAGAGGAAAACAGTCTCTTCTTAAGGTAGGTTCTAGGCTGACTGAAGAAAACGTTGTCATGTTCTCACTAGGCTAACAATCACAATAAAATCAAACCAAAACCAAAAATATTATGTCATGGAAATATTCAGCTAGTCAATCTATCGTAACACCTCCATTTATCATCCATTTGTCCGAAAATTCTAAAACAACGATGTTTTTAATACTTAAAAATAACATTTGATAAATGAACCTTACATTTTTCAGTAGCCATAGTGGTGGCAAGCGAGCTAATTAGGCTAATCAGCTAGTTCAAATGTTTAAGTACTTAATGACGATATCCAGGGGTATTTATGCCTCGACTACGTTGATGTTGCCTATAAACAACTATTCATGTTCATAGAAACAACAAGGTCAATAAGACATAATATATTTCATACCTGTGTTGCAGCATGTAGCCTAGCTGTCTAGCTAGGTTTACAATGCAATCCAATGTCCTAAAATACTAGCATTTCGCCTGTCAACTAGCTAAAAAGAGCGAGTGCTTAAACTAACATATATAGTGGTCTATTTAGTGGTGTAAGTTCCATAGACAGTAAAAGAAAGGTAAGTTCGTGTGGCATATAAACCACAATTCGTGTTGATACAAGTGCCAATATTCGTGTAGAAACATTTTAATCACATACACATTTTCGTGTTACAGCTCAGGTAGTACATATATAGTGGTCTATTTAGTGGTGTAAGTTTGTGTGGCATATAAACCACAATTCGTGTTGATACAAGTGCCAATATTCGTGTAGAAACATTTGAATCACATACAAATTTTCGTGTTAAAGCTCAGGTAGTCTCCGCCATCTTGGTCAGACTTTTTTGTAACTCCCGCCTCCAAACACAAAGACGCGGACCTGATTGGTTCTCGAATGGTCCTCATTTAACTCTTTAACTGCCACGGAATTCTAGAATACTGCACCCCCTCACTGCCAGAACAACATTCTAAATCCCCCAAAAATCTGCTGGATATTGTCAAACTGTGTATAAAGTATCTGTTTTCTGGTTTTACACTACTTTTTGATAGCTACAGTCAAATAACAAAGGATGTTACACCACTGCCTCTATTTAGGGCTCCAAAAAACATTGTGTATGTCATTGTGGTCATTACAAACAGCAGTTGCACAATACAATTTGTAATATGTACTAATGAATTATCACCTCAAAAACACACACAATAGATAATATTCATAGGAAGATATGTAATTTAATCAATTAATAATATATTATTACATACTCTAAATATTCACACATCTCATTACATCATTACAAAATGATTGAGTAGCAAACTTATAACATACAACGTGACAAACGGTAGGCGGTTTCAATTCAGATAAATCAGGTAGTCTAACAAACAGTGACATGTTAATCATGTATTACCATGCATGTCATTATTTATGCTGTTCCTTTGCAATTAAATTCAGGTCCAGAAAGGTTTAGAATGACTAAACATAAACACCCCTGTAGTAAAATTGAACAATAAATATAAATAATAAGTTCTTTTTGGTAATTGAGGGGCAGCCGTGGCCTACTGGTTAGCGCTTTGAACTAACCGGAGGGTTGCCCATTCGAATCCCGACCAGTAGGAACGGCTGAAGTGCCCTTGAGCAAGGTGTGTGCTTCACCTCACTGTATGTTCACTGTGTGCTGAGTGTGTTTCACTAATTCACGGATTGGGATAAATGCAGAGACCAAATTTACCTCACGGGATCAAAAGAGTATATATACTATTGTATTGGTGACAAACCAAGATACTTTGCACATGACAATTTGCAGATCATAAAAGAAAAAATGTCCACCTGCTGGGGTGTTTTTTTAACATCTGCAAACAGTAAAGGACTGACATAGGTTAAGTTCTTGTGAGCACACTAACAGCAGAGACCAGTGTTGTGCCCGGGGAGCAACCTATATGTGGCCACAATACTCATGTTCTCTGTGATTCATTTCCTATTTTGCCTTTGAAAACACATTGGATTAGATCCATGTTTCATTTGAGTATACAGCTACATGTAATAACTGTTGAAGTGAACAAAAAAGAACTCTGAACATCTTTTGGAAACTAGTGTACTACTAGCCAGCTACTTGCTAGCCAGCTACTATAGCCAGTTCAAGTTTTGTATAGATTTCTAAAAATGAACAGTAAAACCTCTACACTGGTAGAGATTTGAACAAACAATAAATATCAGTTCAAGTTTTGTATGAATTTCTGAAAATGAACAGTAAAACCTCTACACTGGTAGAGATTTGAACAAACAAACAATAAATATCAGTTCAAGTTTTGTATAGATTTCTAAAAATGAACAGTAAAACCTCCACACTGGTAGAGATTTGAACAAACAAACAGTAAATATCAGTTCAAGTTTTGTATAGATTTCTAAAATTGAACAGTAAAACCTCCACACTGGTAGAGATTTGAACAAACAAACAGTAAATATCAGTTCAAGTTTTGTATAGATTTCTAAAAATGAACAGTAAAACCTCCACACTGGTAGAGATTTGAACAAACTAACAGTAAATATCAGTTCAAGTTTTGTATAGATTTCTAAAAATGAACAGTAACTGATTAGAAGAACTAATCATTTGAACTGATTGAAAGAACTGATCATTTGAACTGATTGAAAGAACTGATCCTTTGAACTGATTGAAAGAAGGCTGATTTAACTGATTGAAAGTGCTCCTAGACAACCTAGGCTGGTAGTGGTGGATGCCTGAGATGGAAGATTCTGAAAAAAAAATGAAAAAAAAAACTATATTTAGAGAAGAAAATTCAAACAAAATGGAACATTTTGGCAAATGTCTACATTTATAGTTATTAGCAGTGTAATTTAACGTGCATAAATAACTTTTATATAATCAATAGTAGTAATTATTACATTGTATGAAACAAGGAAAATGCATATCAACATGTGCATATTAAAATTAATGTAATTTACCAGATACTAGCAGATACGCATACTAGATAGCCTACTATAATAAGCAAACAACATCTCACCAGTGTTTGTACACAAGCTTTGTATGGTACATCTCAAAGCAGTCAGTGGGGCACAGTGGTCTGGACAGGTCTTTCAGAAGAAAGGTGTCTGCTTCCTCCCTCTATGTGCATCATCTGGACTGCGCTTCCGCGTGGAACAGACTTTGCAGTCCGGACGCGATTTCTCGTGTTGTCCGAGAAAGTGTCGACGAGACGAAGTGTCCAGTGAGACGCACGGGCACTAACGGTGTGCTGATTGGCCTGGGAGGAGGAGTGAGCTCAATTTGCCTCCGTCTCAGTAGCCCCTTCACCACAAGCTCGCGGAATCCAGCCGACTGCATTGTATTGCCACTTTCTTTGTGCAAGATGTAGGCATTCACAAGTGCGACCTCTCGGATATGATGGAACAACCGATGGTACCACTTCATTGCACGGTGTTGGTAGCTGTAATAGGAGCATAGCTGGTCTCCGCGATCTACCCCTCCCATGAAGCGGTTGTAGTCCTCCACGCTCTTTGGCTTGCGCAAAGTTCTGTAGCCATCAGGCCCCTTGCTACGCACTCGTTTGGTGATAACGAGATTGTCGTGCACTGTGGAGAGGACGGTGACTGTGCCAGCATCACGAAAAGACGCAGTTAAAAGTGGACGTTTTTCAAAAAACACAGGGGGATCTGAAGGCCGCAGTTTCAGACCATGGAGTTGAGGGGGCATGCCTTTTCTGTTCACAAGAACAGTTCCACACGCGCCGGTGTTTTGCCGGTGGAGCTCTTGGAAAAGAGCGGGTGAGCTGTAGTAGCTGTCAGTATAGAGACTGTGTCCCTTCCCCAAAAGCTTGGCTTCCCTTAGCAAGCCAACAACTGAACTATGGCCAATACCCAGACAGCGATCGTAGTTGAAGGCCCCTCCAGTGTATACCTGCCACAGGAACGTGTAATTACTTGTCGCGTCTGATAGGACAAAATTCTTCAGACCAAACCGGTGTCTTTTATTTGGCACGTACTGACGAAAAAACACCCTTCCACGAAATGAAACCATGGATTCATCAATGGAGAGGTGTTCGTGGGGGTAGTACTCGCTCTGAAAACTCTTCAGGACTAGATCCATAAGTGGGCGGATTTTAAAAAGTGGATCATAACCCGGCTGACCTCTCTCCAACCTCAGAGAGTTGTCATTGAAGTGGATGCAGGAGGACAAGAGCTGAAAGCGGTTGCGTGCCATTACACGGGCGAAATTTGGTGTCAAGCCCAGTGAACTTTGGGTGCTCCAGTAATCAGCGATTTGAGGCTTTCTAGTCAGACCCATGCTGATCTGAATGGCCAAAAACGCCTCCATCTCAGAGCGATCAGTGGGTTTATAGTCACGTAAACGAGAGTGACTCGCTAGCTCGGTGGAAGCTAACGCCTCAGCATAGCGGTTTGTCTCAGCCACCATGAGATCAATGACACAATCGCTAAAAAAGGCTTTAAAAAAAAGGTATCCACTACAATCCCAAACTCTCTGCGGACCAGGTCGTGGGTTGGTGTGTACAAAAGGGATCCTCCCATCAGATCGCTTCCTCTCCCCCTCAGTGGCCACCGTCTTGCCGGTCACATCTAGCCACTCCCGCGGGGCGTCTCCCTCACCACAGCCAGTGAAGTCGCCGGCCTCGGTGAAGTTGCCGGCCGCTCCTCCTTCTTCGACTCCCTCCTCGTCCTCCCCTGGACCACACAGGACCCCCTTCAAGTCCTCCTCTCCAAATCCGAAAAACTCCTCATCGCTGTCACTGTCCCAGTTGAAATTAAAACTCTCCTCCATGGTCGTAAATTCATGGTACCGCAATCGCAAACTCTCTCTGTGTGCTAGCTAGATAGCTTAATATTTAGCTGATACTAATTTGTTTTTTGAAGTTTGTGAATGACGTAATTAGCATATTTGTGAAATATTAACCAATCGTGATCTGTCTAGAACATGTTTACTATCATATCAACATAGCAACAGCACAGTAACGATGTTTTAATTGGCTACATGTTAGCGCGGCAATGATGATGCTCCTTGGGCGCACATATGCACCCTTGGCATTCTAGAACACACTCATTGTGGGCGCATATATGCACCGTTGGCAGTAAACGGGTTAAATAAAGTTAAACTTTGGCCAACTTTGTTTCGCTTTGATTCGCTTTCATTTCGTCTCCATTCAACCTCAATGAGAGCGACGCGAAATTGCGTTGTGTGGAAACACACCGTTATGGTGGGTTTCCACCAAGGGGGCAGGCGAATTCCCGGAAGTAGAAGAATCAATGGAGGCTGGAGGGACCACTTCTCTGCTAACCCCATAGAAGTGTAACGGGAAGCAGGTTATAACTGTTGACCCTTGAGGCACACACACACAACGTTGAAGGATTTTTTATAAAAACAGTTTTATTAAATTATCTTAAAAATGGAGCGGTTCAGATACGACACAAACAGTTCACGACACAAAAATACATTACCAGTTGTCAGCAATTAAAAGTATAGGACCAGTGTGAAAGAGCTGGAGGGCCACAGATTAAATCAATAGCCTATGTGAAGTTCACAACCCAACTGTAGTATAAGACCAGTATGAAAGAACTGAAGGGCCACAGAACAATGCAATAGCCCATGTAAGTTTACAGCCTGTTTACAGTATAAGACCAGTATGGAAGCACTGAAACTACAAAACAAATCAATAGCCTAGTATATGTAAATACCATATTCTGGCGCCCTCTAGAGGAGGGAGATCTCAGGCTATAATGCTCTACACAATGTGGGTATGCCTGACGGTGTGACGGCATATAACACAGCACACAATTATCATGTAACACAGCACACAATTATCAATCCTCACGGCAAACGTAAAGGGTCATACAAGCCAACAGTATCACGGTCAATCATAAGAGCACTGAACACCACGGCAACACAGCAAATTTAAGCTACAGTGACTCAGGCAAAACGGGCAATAGGCCCACAGAGACATAGAGCACTTAACAGCAATAAGACAATCACCCAGATTCAGGATCACATAGCAGGCCTATCTAGCACCATGGGCAGCCGGACATCATAATAACGCTAGACAACTGGTAATATTAGCTCGTACAAGGAAAAGGCTAATAAGGGCTATAGAGGAACAGTCCATGCACCACTCACGACCCAGCGATTTACTCCTCCACGTAGTAGCTGCTAGCGCTCGAAGCTAGCTAGCCTACTCAATGGTCGCCGCGGTGAACAGTCCAGACCCGACACTCCCAGTAGTCCTCTCCCTATGGCACGCACTCGCTTTCACGACCCACACGCCTCTTCGTAGACACGAGCAGAGCTGTGGAAGGGGGGGGAACAGTGATCAGCAATCACACTGACACGAAGTTTAGGCCACTCACACAAATAGTGGTAGGCTACGATAGGAGTACTTCCCTTTAGTGCAATACATAGAGTGCGTTGTAGGCCTCTCTTTCGCCGCCTTCCTCCGCTCGATTCAGCTGTCTCCGGAACTACAGGGGAAAGAGGTAGAAATCAACGTCCACAACAGCCGCGATAACAGCCCTCTCACTCATAGAACGATGGTCAAGTTACTTCCCTTAACGTGGATATATTGAGTGCGTTGTATTCCGGTCTGTATGCCGCTCTGCTAGAACGATATATAGCCTCTCCCCAGGTGCGCTGTGCGTTGCGTCTTCCGAGCCCCCATTACTTCTCCGGGCTTCGGTGGTAGTCCTTGCGGGTGCCTACTGCCACCAAGAATCTCCCAGTCAAAGGCCGCCATTGGCATTTTAAATCTCTCAACCATCAACTGCGCAGGTCTGCCATTGAGGGGCGATTGAATGCACCTGTAGAAGAGCACACAAACCACATACACACCACAACGTAATCATACACTATTAACCAGCCCCACCCCCTACCATCAGTCAATGTTCCTGATAACACATTCAGCCCCGTTACAGAAGCCCGTTCATTTTAGGATTTTTTTGAAATGCCATAACTTCATATAGCATATATCCCGTGCCGACATTGTAGCTTCTGTATTATCTACATAAACAATAGAAGGCAAAATAGGCTCAGCTACCTCGTATGTAACGTTGAGGTTCCCGTACGAAGTATAGTTAGCGAGTCCGGTTTTAGGGAAGCTAACGCACCGTAGGGAGATAACCGTATTGTTTGGATAAGAAACTTAGTCCAGCCAACACGGAAACTCATGAACTTATGCTATGTAGCCTACAATACCATTTTATGTTAAAGGGAAACTTGGCAGGATTTCCGCCTCTGCTGGAGAAATTGTGCATTATGCTATTTCAAACTGTGGAAAAAGGTAAAGATAAAGCACATGGATTTGTTTACAAGCTAGCAAAACGGTTAGCATAAGTTTGGCAGACAATGTGGATGTTACAAGGTAAGAAACACGATTTAAAACGAGTTTCTTGTTTCTCACTTCTCTTTCCGGGACGGTAGTCGCAATGTTGCAAGGTTGATTTTCCGCCTGGGGACGCTAGGGGCAGCGGGAAAAGTCACCATTTTCACCGAACAGGTCATTTAAACCATCCAAATGATTTCTAAACGGGTTTATTACGTTAAAATAGTTGCCAAGTTCCCCTTTAAGGTAAAGCATTGGATAGAGGCAAGTAAACCTAATGAAAAACGGCACTAACGATAATCGAGGTTTTCGATGGATTGACCGTAGGTCAGAAAAGTGTTAAGAAGATTAGCTTCTAGTGCTAGGTAGCAGTGCTAGGCTATAACTTTTTTGTTTGTTTTACCATGACTGTTTTTATAGATGATCATGTGTGGTAGTTTCAACATTAACACGACTTGGTATCACTTGTGAGGATGATATTAATAATAATACTTAAATAAATGTTTAACTTTGATGACTTTGAAGGCAAAGGAAGTGTGAGAAGAATTTCTGTGTAGCCTATCCATCATATGATTTAGTTCGATGGCTAACGTCACGAAGTTAAGTGCGAGTCTGCGCAGTACTGGGGGGACCAACTGAAAAATCATTCAATTTGACTCAGTGCCCTCCCATTGAAAACGACGGAGTCTGTTCGTCCATTTCTTTTACTGTCTATGGTTTCCACACAGCGAAACACCTCACGATTTTCGGCCAGCGAAATTTCGCCTCGGGGGTGTGACGGCCAAACCGCTAGCTGCTAACCTTTTGACTGCAGTGTCTAGCCAGTGGTGGCAAGCGAGCATTGTAGTTTGCATTGAAGCATTGTAGATTGCATTGTAAACCTAGCTATACAGCTAGGCTACATGCTGCAACACAGGTATGAAATATATGATGTCTTATTGACCTTGTTGTTTCTATTAACATGAATTGTCAACATCAACTTAGTCGAGGCATAAAGACCCCTGGATATCTTCATTAACTCATTGAATGCCAAGCTGTTTTCGGAAGCTTTGTCCTAGAGTACCAGCAATCTAGACCATTGTTGATGATTTTTGTACAGCCACAGCATATTCTGTGTTATAGCTATGAACACATACAATGGCAATCGTTTAAAAGGTGAGACTTTAAGCTCTCAGTGGGTGCAAACCGTGTATTTCTACACGCCTCTGTTCCTGAGAAATTCCAAGCTAAACAGTGGCTAGTTTTCATCAAAATCGCTATTTTTTTTCTAGAAATGGAGATATTACGTCTTTCATGAAATATTAAGTGTTGCCTATAAACTTTCCGGGAAGTGATCAGCGAGACCAGGCGAGACTGCCACCTAGTGATAGACCCACGAAAATGGCCTGGTTTTGAGATGACGTGCATGCGTCACTGATTCGACCCAAAGCGGCAACCGAGTTATCAGGGCTCTACACTAACATTTTTTTTCAGGAGCACTTGTGCGCCCAAGTTAAAAGATTTAGGAGCACAGACAAAAATTTGGGAGCACAGTCAGTTCTGTACTTAACTTACACATAATCTAACATTATACTGCAGCTAACAGTTAAACATGCCAGTGCACCAATTGCGAATATTAAGAATGACTGACAACATTTAGGCTACAGGAAACAGGATTTTAAAGATCAGTGCCTACTTTATTTTCAGTCTGTTCTATTTTCCTACATTTTGTTAATGTAAAATAATATAATACATTGCCATATTTGCATTTAGCCTGTATATCAAGTATCCTGCCAAATGTAGGCTAATTTATTTATTTGTGAATCCATCTATAGCTAATCCAAATATGCCCATGGTGACCTATCTGACTGCATACTGCCTAATAAGACTACTACTACTAAAACAGTCCATTTTCTTTTCCACAAAACCCAACATAGGCTAATCAAGGATATATGTTTTATACTTTTAGTTTTTATTTGAAATATCTGCATTGATGGGGGCAGTAGGCAAACGTTAGGCCTACTTTCGTTTTGCACTTCAACTTGTATTCGGTGTAAACAAACATACATGCGTGGAAGCCTGGAGTTGTCAGTAGCGTTCTATCTTTGAATAAAATGGGAGTATTACGGGAGGGTACTTTTGTGCCGGTTCGTTCGCAACAGCTATATTTTGCATATTGCAGCCAATACGTCAACTGGGCTAAAAGGCATGTTAGGTTACCTTTCCTTCTCTCACTGCATTCTCAGAATCTCATCCTGTTCCTCTTATATCCAATGAATTCGGTGGATAGAAGAACTAATTTCTTCAATCTTTGCATCTTGGCTGGCTAGTCTAACTTTCCCCTTTTTCTGCGCGCTCTTGGATTTGATAGAAGCGACTACTAGTGAGTCACAACGCGAAACTGCTAACGTTGATGGGAGGTGTAGTTTTTATGCTGCATTCGCGACGTGATTCTATGGTTTGCACCAGTAATGTTTCTCGATGTTGCGGTGTATTTTGTAGACAAACATTGACATGGTTAGAAGTCATTCGCACCAGTGCACCTAAATATTTTTTTGCACTGGCACGGCCTCATTTTTACTCGCATGTGCGAGTGAAATGGGCGCACTGTAGAGCCCTGGTTATGATAAAATGTCCAGATTGTGCGTTTTCATGAGTTTTCGATCGTCATTTTATTTCCATTCATCACAGAGTTCCCAAAATCACATATAAGGTGTGTTAGAGTGTCTAGTTTCGTAATTTAAAAAAAAAAAAGCTAAAAACGTAATAAGTTTTTGGCACTCAACGCATGGGAAGGAAAAATGTAATGTTACGTTTTTGGCACTCAATGAGTTAAGTACTTAAACGTTTGAACTAGCCGATTAGCCTAATTAGCTCGCTTGCCACCACTGGCTAGACACTAGAGTCAAAAGGTTAACGGTTTGGCCGTCACGCCCCCGAGGCGAAATTTCGCTGGCTGAAATTCGCGAGGTGTTTCGCTGTGTGGAAACACACCGTTAGGTGTAATTCACAAACGAAACAGACATGAGCCTCTGACACAGCACAGCCAAACTCACTGCTCACTCAGAAGAGTAAAAATGGACGTTACATGCAATCACATCAGAGTCTCCAAAAGTCTCCAAGAACGCCAGAAAAAGTAGCTAGATTTGTTGCTAGTCGCTTTTTACAATCGGGTACTGAAATATTCACAAGAACCCATAGAAATTGAATCTTCATGTTGTATTATCCAATATTATTTGTACAGATGTATAGTCTATCTTATACACACTCATTGAACCAACAAAGTAAATGCAAAAATAGAGACTTTTTTGTAATTATTCCATATTTTGTGTAGTCAGTCTATATCAGAACACCTGACATACAATCTAAATAGTCTACAAGAAACCTCAAAGTGTTACCTTTCATTTGAGACCAGGATTATGCTTCTACATATAACCTGCACGACAGGGTAATGGCCTATACTTATGCAGGGACAGTCTATAGTCTAATATCTAAGTTCAGTGGAGATTGGTATAGCAGGGCTCTACACTAACATTTTTTTCCAGGAGCACTTGTGTGCCCAAGTTAAAAAATTTAGGAGCACAGACAAAAATTTGGGAGCACAGTCAGTTCTGTACTTAACTTACACATAATCTAACATTACACTGCAGCTAACAGTTAAACATGCCAGTGCACCAATTGCGAATATTAAGAATGACTGACAACATTTAGGCTACAGGAAACAGGATTTTAAAGATCAGTGCCTATTTTATTTTCAGTATGTTCTATTTTCCTACATTTTGTTAATGTAAAATAATATAATACATTGCCATATTTGCATTTAGCCTGTATATCAAGTATCCTGCCAGATGTAGGCTAATTTATTTATTTGTGAATCCACCTGTAGCTAATCCAAATATGCCCATGGTGACCTATCTGACTGCATACTGCCTAATTCTACTACTAAAACAGTCCATTTTCTCTTCCACAAAACCCAACATAGTCTAATCAAGGATATATATATATATTTTTTATACTTATTTTTTTATTTGAAATATCTGCATTGATGGGGGCAGTAGCCAAACGTTAGGCCTATTTTCGTTTTGCACTTAAACTTGTATTCGGTGTAAACAAACAAGCATGCGTGGAAGCCTGGAGTTGTCAGTAGCATTCTACCTTTGAATAAAATGGGAGTATTACGGGAAGCTACTTTTGTGCCTGTTCGCTACAGCTATATTTTGCATATTGCAGCCAATACGTCAACTGGGCTAAAAGGCATGTTAGGTTACCTTTCCTTCTCTCACTGCATTCTCAGAATCTCATCCTGTTCCTCCTATATCCGATGAATTCGGTGGATAGAAGAACTAATTTCTTCAATCTTTTCATCTTGGCTGGCTAGTCTAACATTCCGCTTTTTCTGCGCGCTCATGGATTTCATAGAAGCGACTACTACTATCGAGTCCCAACGCGAAACTGCTAACGTTGATGGGAGGTGTAGTTTTATGCTGCATTCGCGACGTGATTCTATGGTTTGCACCAGTACTGTTTCTCGATGTTGCGGTGTATTTTGTAGACAAACATTGACATGGCTAGAAGTCATTCGCACCAGTGCGCCTAGATATTTTTTTGCACTCGCACATCATCATTTTTACTCACATGTGCGAGTGAAATGGGCGCACTGTAGAGCCCTGTATAGGTACAGATTCTAGTACTCACCCCAAAGACAACACACGCACTCGTGGATAAAGTTTATAATAAAAAATATAGTTTATTTCACAGTTCAAAGTCATTCAATTCAGTTTAAGTTATTTCAATATCAGTATTAAAAGAGATGTATTATGTTGTATCTGTTTACTATTCTATTATGCTACTTTATATGTTCTATTCTAATATTCTATTTATTGTATTTATATATCCATACTACTTTATATCTTTATTCTATTTAATATCTAAGTCTAATTGTATTTCTTTTTAAATTAATATATTATCCATATGTGACCCTGCAAGGCGAAACCAGTCGTTTTGGTAAAATTTACAAAATTAAGTTATTGTACTCACATGAACTGTCATAAACTAAGCTTTCCAACGTTATGTATATCGAGGGTATTGCAAAAAGTATCGCTAAGATAACCGCATCCAAAGTTGGCATGGTTCTCCTGTCATGATACGCCAGAAGAGGAGAAAATCACCTTTTTAAGTAAATTGTCACGTGCGATAGTGTGAGGGCACAGCTATGATTAGCCTTACAGTAGCGTGACTTTGAAGCGGATGACTGACTATGCCGTTTCAACCATAGTTTTTCAACCGTGCAATGAGTCTTTTTCTGCCCCCTAGTTAATACCTGGGACGGTCATAAGGAGCGTGTCTCATTTCAGGGGCTACATGGTTCTAAGGCCAGATTCATAGACCAGTTGCGTCATAGTGGCGCGACTAGTGCTGTCCCATTTCGTGGGCTCCTTCGAATTCGGCCGACAAACCCACCCTTCTTTTCCCCGAAACGAAGTGCGCATCGGGTGTATGCTTCGCGGCCTACCTGTCCCCAACATTCTGAAATACCATTGAACGTGCTTGTGACGTTTCTTTCATTCATTCAAGAAGATAATGGCGGGACAGTCAGCACCGGAGGAGTACGTTTTTAAATGTAAGTATTGAGTTTAAACTTGTCATGAAAAAACGTCTGATATGTGAGTGAATAGAATAGACCATGTTAACTAGTTCATGTTAAAATATGTTGACTAGCATACACATGGGGCGTTTGTGAATGTCACTAAATGTTGAGACCTAATGTTAACGTTAACTTAACAGTTGTCGTGAATCTAAACTGACACTTTGAAAGGTTCAATTATTAACACTTCAGGAGTATAATTTCTTTGTTTTTTGTAAAGTTTATCGCCGGTTTACAGGTTCGGTTAACATGTCTTGCTAGAAAAGCGATAAAAACATCACATTGAAAGAAGCTGAAGTTGGGATAACGTTACACTGTTAAGAGAAATGTAGCGGTTGTTCACACATGCCTGAGAAAATACGATCACAATAAACACATTTGTTTAGGGCTGGGACAACGCGTCGACGTAATCGATGACATCGATGCAAAAAATACGTTGACGCAAAATATGAGTGTCAATTTGTCAAGCATAACGTGTGCTGCTAAATATTTTTAATCTTACGCCTTCAGTGTTTTCCATACGTTGACTAATCTGTGGCTGGGCACCATGAAATCAAAACCGGCCACCACACGTTGATGTTCTATGTTGTAGGCCTACTATTTAAATTAAAAAAAAATTCATTGAGCTGCACTTTTACTCACACAGCCTTTCCTCGCCCCGCCCGCCCGCTCTCTCTCGTAACGAGCCCGCTGCTCCTCCTCTACATGTGCATTTAACAAAATATTCACGATTGTTGAAGAATTGTTGTTGCCACATAGAAGCACTGCATAGAACACAGTGGGCTAAATTGCTATTAACCCTCTAGGCGCCACAGGCGACTATAGTCGACAAGATGCGGTACTGAATAAAACGGCCGATTTAGTCAAATAGGGTGTCATATTTCGTTCAACTTCCACTCCACTAGATGGCAGACATGTCATACGTCATCCCCGAGTCGAAAAAAGGGCACGCTTTAAACAAAAATTTCTAGCTACAGCGCATTGAATCAGTGCGTGAAATACCAGAGCTAGTGTGCGTGTGAGCCACTTTGTCAGAGCGATATTGTCAACGTCAGCGAGTATTTGCATTAGATTATCGTCTAATGGCATCAAAAAAGTTTACCTGAAATGAAGTGTTGGGTCTTCTATTCGTGGACCCTGATTCTGAAGGGGAATATCTGCCTTCAGAAAATGACGGTGATTCGTTTAGTGAGGCTTCAGATGCGTCCCTGCCTTGCAATGATGCAGCTGGACAAAGTGAGAGTTTACTCCATAGTTTAGCTTACACCAAGCACAAACGTTGAATCGTTTGCCCAATGTCACTGGTGGGAATAATGTTTCACGGGTTCGGAGTGTTCATCGGGAAGTTAGCAGGGTGTTAGTGGTGTGGCGAACGAGGCTGGAGGTAGCATAATGTCCATAGCGCTAGCTTCTGTCTTATGAACGTGTGCCTCTCCACAATCGCGGCGACAGTAACGTGGTGGAGCCTTTGTCTAATGCCACTGGGTATGTTAGACGAGGTCGAAGTGCTCATAGGACAGTTAGGGGGGAACGTAGTGGCAGTGTGGGGAGTCGCAATGAGAATGACAGTAGGCCTAGTCCGAGCTGCGCAAATTCTCTCCACTCGGCGCGCGCGAGGCAGATCTGGCCATGCTGCTCGCATGGTGGAGGTGGTGACACGCTCTCTCCCTCTCCCACACACACACACACACACACACATTAGGTCATGCATAGTCTATCACAAGATGATGGGAATGCCGGCCCTGTATGGATAGGGATATTCATTATCATTATCTCTACAGCAAAAGGCCTGCTACATAAAAAAAAAATGTCAGCCATTTAGTAATGATTTACACTGTTGATTTGCTATCTACTTCCCTGATCATTTAGGACATACAGTACACTATGTGTTCCTTTTTGTGTGTTCATGTCCTTGTGATGTGTGTGTCTTTGTCAGCTAAGAAAAAAAACAAAAAAACATCAACAAAAACAACAAAAAGAAAAAAAAATACTAACATTGTCTCTTGTCTTGTCTCGTCATCTCACTCCTGATCTGTGCCTTGCCGTGGCAAATTTTGAACTAAACAGGTTTTGAACTAAACAGGTCTTGTCTACTTGTGTTTGTGTGTCATCTGAATAATATATATGTGCCCCATACATGGAATCAGAGTGCCTACTGTATGTAGTAAATGGAAAATCTCTACAGCAAAAGGCCAGTCTACCGCTACATGCATTTGGTTTGTTTCTGCCATTTATTAGTAATGATTTACAGTTTGTTCACTATTTACTATTTACCTGAGCATTCAGTATTGTGCAATATAGCATACAGAAGGTGAGGGACATTTTGGGGGGAAAGAAGTGGTGCATTTTATCATTCAAACATGCGACTTTTCATGAAAATTCTATAATCCAAGATGGCCGCCACCATATGACGTCATAATATGCAAATTAGATATAAACATTTAATCTCTACATAAACTTTGGGTCATCCTTAATATTTCTCTAATTTACAGAAAGTCTCTATCTCTTATCACTTTTAAGATATAGCCTTTTGAAATGAAGATGTCAAAATTGATCGTTTCGGAAAAAAAACTCTGGCGCCTAAAGGGTTAACATCGATGTTACAGTTGGCTATAAGTAGCCTACATCAGTGTTTCTCAAATTGTGGTCCGGGGACCACTGGTGGTCCGCAAGCTATCCCAAGTGGTCCGCGAGCAGACGTGGTAAAATATAATATAGATGAGTTGTTTGCCATATTGAACCAACATGTATGTAAATCCAAACAGTTCTGCAACGCTGCCTATGTAAGTTATGCCAGTTTAAATCATATAAATCCTCTGACACAAGCAAGGTGCACAGAAAATAAGCAACGTGGCTCAGTGCTCAGTGAGTAAGCCTATTGTGTAAGTAACTATTTAAGTAGGTCTACTCTTTTTTTTTTTAGCTAGGTGGTCAGTGAGGTTTTTTTTTATTGATTAAGTGGTCCTTGGTCTGAAAAAGTTTGAGAAACACTGGCCTACGTCTTCACAAGTTATTAAGTAGCCTACATATTCACATATTTTACCTGATTATCGTTGTCCTCTCTTAGGCGAAGAAAAATTGTTCTTCATCTCTGGCGCTGTTCATTCCCCATTTCCTCGATAATTAAATGTAATAAAAAAAAAACAACAGGACAATCTCTGGACCCATGACTACGATATTAAAATAAGTTATTAAAATACAAATGATTAATTAGGCTAAATTTAAATAGTGCTGGCAGCGATTAATAATGAGTAGACCTAGCGTCTTTTCACGAGCGGGATACATTGTGTTCTTAAAGTGACGCATTTGGGAATTCCACTGTGGGCTAGACCGTCTCATTTAGAAAAACCGTTGGTCCAGCCAAGTCCGGTCTCTGCGGTCACAGAAGACTAGTGCTTGGTAGCACGAATGCTCCGAAGCATCCAGCCCCTGAAATGAGACACGCCCAAGGTGTCACTATAGAATATAATTAATGTAGCCTGGAAACCAGACTCTCTGACTTCGCAGAGAGTCTGGCCTAGATCCATAGGCGTTCGTTTATTTCCGGGTGGGAGGGCACAGTTTGAGGTTTAAAATCATTGGAGTTCCTTTGAACCAATCACTAACAACCGGCGTTTCGTCATACAGAGAAGTTTCTCTGCAGCACGGCCATAACAAGTACGGGTGCATCTTCTCAGCAAACAATCCCACGTTTCATCTGCGTAACTCTCGCCAAAATGCATCATATAGTGTTTTGTGAATGTACCCATTATGTAAGTCAAACTTTCATAATGCATAAGTACGTCCAAAGCGCCACTTTTAAGCTTGTATGTGTTGTCGTTTTCGGGTGAAATGACCTTTTGAATGGGATTCCTATAGGGCTACTACTTTTTTGATACAATCGCGTCAAAATCGCTATTTGAGTCAAACTCTAGTTTAGTAGGCTACATGGTCGCGTCAAAATCACTATTTTTCAAATACTATGAAGGCTCGACACAACATGAAACTTTGATCGAAGTATCATCAGTGTCTCTACACATGAACTTGAGCATTGAGAACATTGTTGGTGTACACAGAGTTTACTAAAAGAGAGGTTTTGAACAACTCACTTGTTTTTTCTGCTCGCTGCCATCTTGCAAGGAGTGAGTTGTCCAAAATCTTTCTTTTTAGTAAACTATGTGTACACGAATAATGTTCTTAATGCTCGAGTTCATATGTAGAGACACTGATGATGCTTCGATCAAAGTTTCAAGTTATGTCGAGCCTTCTTAGTGTTTGAAAAATAGTGATTTTGACGCGACCATGTAGCCTACTAAACTAGAGTTTGACTCAAGTACGTTCGTAGCCTATTTCAAGTGACAAAATCTATGACTAAAGTTTAGCTGACGATATAACATCCTACTCCACTTCGTTCATGACACTCCTGTTAATATGCTAAACTATTATTCACATTTGCTCAAAGATTTCATAAATATAAGCCCTTTTCGCTCCCTACGTTGATGTATTCCAAGCGATCTGCTTCAGGGGCGGGGACGTAGCTAAACACCATGCCTGAGTACGTAATCGCTCTCAGGGACGCCCTCTGTTCGCTGGTTGGTCGGCTGCCCAACTGCCGAAATAAACGAGCGTGAATCAACCTATTCCAGACAGAGTACTGTAGGGAAAAGAAATCGACCGAAAGTACGTAGACAGGCCAAGGCCAGGCTATAATTAATGTATTACGGGGGAAGTAAGGGGAGAGGAAGTTCTGTGTACACAGATTGTGTATAGCCTAGCCTACTTTTAAAATGTGCTAGCCTACTTCAATGGAAAACTTCTCCTGGTCCCTAAAATGATGCCAGGATATTTCTAAAAGTTCGTGCTTTTGACTGTTCATGCCCTGAAAGGCAAGTCTTTCGCATTCATTCAGTTACATCTGCCAAGAACGATATAGAGCTGACACATTGAGTAACGAGTAATGAGTAGCCTAATGAGTAAATGAGCTCTACCGTACCCTACCGTAAAACCTTATAACGGTGTGGACAAAGGTAATGACTGCTAATGTGTTGAATCTTTACCTAAATAAAGCAAGGGTTTAACAATCACAACGTGTGTTTATCCGTGAAATTTGTTCACAATATGAAAGTGTATACTGTCGAATTATGCGAAAACATGAACATGAAACATGAATTCGACATTTTAACCTGTACGTTTGTTTATCGTGGATTTTCTCAAAATAGCACTGTGCGCAAAACGACTGGTTTCGCCTTGCAGGGTCACATACTATTATATATATTATCCTAACCTTATATTATATTACCTAAAATCTATTATCTATTACTTAAAAATGTATTATCCAATATTGTATACTATAAATTAAACAAAATAAAACCCAACCCAAAACAAAATGCGAAGCACTCAAGAAAATAATAAAGAAAAGAAAATAAATGAAAAGGGGAAATGATTCAGTCCAACTTGTGCAAAGTGCAATGTCCAGATCCTACCACAATCACAAGGGTAAGGGGATGATGATATGTTGCCTAACAGGCAGTCCAAAAGGAAGGGGCAAGTTGATGTAGATGGTGATGATGATGAATTCAAATCCAGGATGATGAGGGAAATCCAGAAGGTAAATCCAAGGGTTCCAGGGCAAGGCAACGGGGTTTGTTCGGGGTACAACAAAAACCAGTCTGTACAAAATTGTACAGATTTCTTATTAATTTATTAATCTCTATCATAACAATAACACATAAATACTAAATATAACTAATTTCTGAGTTTGAATGACAACAGTAGCATATTGCTGTAGGAGCAGTCTAATAAATGTCATTGCAGCCAGGCTGCATGACAGCCAGACAGCGTTGTTAAATCTGTCCACGTCTAGCTTGGTTGCTATGGACGCCATGTAGCCTGAGTCGGCGGCTAACGGCAACCAGAGCTTACAGTTCTTTTAACAAGTCAAGTCAAGTCAGTTTTATTTGTATAGCGCATTTAACATGCACAGAGTGCAACCCAAAGCGCTCCACATATAAGACATTGTCATTGACACATAGACTAACAAAGACAATAGCGGACGGAGCGGTGTAGTCGCCAGCGTACCCGTGACATCAAGACATAGAACTAGCCTACATTTATGAAATAACAAACGCAAAAGATGCCGGACGGAGCAACGTAATCGCCAGCGTACCTGTGACACCAAGACATACAAGACAGACAACAAACAAATGAATAAATAAAATAAATAAAACATAAAAATAAAATTAATCCAATTTCCAACCGGCTGAAAATGTCCAAGGGCATCTTTATATTGGTTTCCAATGTTCGTGTTTAAGTATCCAAGAAATTTTGACCAATCGTCAAAATTTCGGTGTCTACCACTCTAGTTCATCCCAAACAAACCAGAAAAGGGACTCAAAGTGCTAAATACTGGAATTTTCCTTTAAAATTAATCTCTGTTTGTGAATCACGCACACAGGTGGTGTTGGTGCGGGAGCAGAAACATGATACTTCTCGGTGCCAAAATTTTCCAGGTACCTTTGTGGTGATCTGATGAACTTTCAGTGTGCTTTTAACAGGAGGCAACTTCTCAGGGACTACTTCATCATACTTGGCCACATCACTGTCAGCAATCCAGAAGAATTTGATTGTAGACTCCTTGTCTTGCAACACTTTGTATAGATCTTCTGGGCACTGTATGTCTCCACCCATTCTTACAACGTTGTCAGCACACCTTTTGACCGCACCACCCACACCATCGGGTGCACCTTTGCCATGATTTTTTTCAGAAAAATTCCAGGTAACTTCCTGGAACCCAAGGAGAAAGGGAACTGTGCTGATCAAATAGAAATTCTTCTTATCTCTGTATTGGGTTAAAGGCCCGTCACTCATGAAGTGTACCACAGACACCAATGGATTTCTCTTCTTCAAATCTTCCAAAACAGGTTGCAGATGGGCCCAGACTGCCTGCTCATCATGCCGCAGGCTATTTGAAATTGTGGCGTAGGACTGGGTCTCCTCTTTGGTATAAACCACACTTGTGTGAATGGTGGCTTGTTGTCTGCTTCCTCCAAAATGGAACGCTTGCACTTCAGTGCTGAGTTTGCAGCCATAATTTTCAGAAAAATCCATATGGTCTACTAGCCTGGCTAACGTCAGACCTCATCTCATTGAGATGGGGTCTGGGAACTAGACATTAATTTTCTCATATTTGAAACGTGGTTTACGAATGCCCAGAGCCGTTGATTGGGCACTACGAATGTCTATCAAATGCGTCTGTACATAGCTCATAACGGCTTTGGTGTGTCGTCATCGTCTTGCTCCCTCCGTTCTGTGATTGGTTCCTTCGTTGAGGTGAAAACGAAGTCCATAGAATCCAGGCTGCCTAGCAGCATGAATAAAATCGCGCGCATAAGGCAGCATGGGAAAACCCAGGCTAATGGTCTACAGCAGGGGTGTCAAACATAAGGCCCGGGGGCCAGATCAGGCCCGGCAGCAGGTTTCATACGGCCACCCAGATGTTTTGGGTAGGAAGGGAAAATTAGAAAAAAAGATATTCAATGTGTTATAAGCAATATCTCTATGATATGATAAACTGATAAAACCTAGCACTACAAACCATCCTCATGAAGGAAGAAGCTGATAAAAACCAACATGGAAGTAGGACATTTCAAGAGAGAAAGAGCAGTATATGACAGCAGTACATTATTGTGTACTTGTTTGCTCATAAGTGATATCATCTAACAACACTCTGATACCCATGCAGAAAAATGATAATGACCATGACAGTGACGGCCCCCACGAGGTCTCATTCCAACAAATCTGGCCCACTACCTAATATGAGTTTGACACCCCTGGTCTACAGCCTCATTTTCAAACAGTGTCTCCTTTAAAGTTCTGCACTGCGCTACTTGATGTAACCAGATGTACTGGTGTTTTGTGACAGCATCAAGTTTTCTGTTCAGAAGTAGCAGGAGTTCAGTCCATGTAAGAGTGTGTGTTTTCTGTATGAAGTGTGTGAATGTGCGGTCCTCTTCTACAGTCTTTACTCTTTCCCACTGCTGCCACTGAATTTCTCTTCGATCTTCAGGCAGGGTAATTTCGATTTCATTATAACAGCAAAGACGGTACATGCATACCTTAATACATGCATAATGCATCAGTGTTTCCCCTAGAAATTTTTCCAGCAGCGGTGCTATTACTTGGGGGGGGGGGGGGGGTGGGGGTGTTGTTGCGCATTTTTTTTTAAAAATATTTTGTTTATATCATACCTTCGTGTTTCTTTTGTGGACATTTTCAGCTTTCTTTTACATTATTGGTTAAAAATGATAGAAGAAAAATGAAATGGCACAACCCAGAAAAAGATTATTTACAATTTATTTAAATTTGTCTTAATGGCAAAGGCCGCACCCAATCTGCGAGCACTTAATTTTTCTGGGTTTTTCAAAGAACATCTCTAAGGCTCTTTGGTAATTGAATTGAATTGTTGGGGGGCCATTAATGCTGACACGCATGCACGTAGCCAGATGCTCTCCTTGTAGTCTATTTCTCAGTCCCAAAACAACAAACCCACGTATAAAAAAGTAAATACTCACTTTTCTTCTACATCACTCCCACAGTTACCATACAACTCACTCACAATTAACTCGAAAAGGACCTAGGCTACTTGATTGAAGTGCGACCGTTCGTCTCACCGTCAAGAGAACGCTGAAGTTATGAGAACACGTCTTTCTGATAAGAGAATGTAGGCTCCTATGTCTAATGCCGCAAACGTAGAAAAGGTCTGTTTGTGATAGCCTATTATAGCTAAGTGGACAGAATTTAGGCTATACGTATATGCCAACATATGCTCATATTTCCTTTAACTATCAGAAAGTTTAAACAGGCCTAGACTGTGTTCGCCTAGCTTTCCCATGCAAACATTACATGTAGCCCTACGCTAACGTTACAAGTCTAGGCTACAATTAACGTTAAGACCATACACCTTGTAGCACATTGGTTTACTCTATTGCATTACTTACGTTTTAATAATTTGTCGTTGAATGTTGATGGAGGCTCATCTTTGGGAAATCAGCTCTCTGGAAAAAATTGTCAGCCGGAGCAAGAGTTCTCAGAGTTGACGACACCGGACGTAAATCCAATCAGCAGAAAGAACCGCATCACAACAGTAGGCTAAATCGCAACAAACTTTTTTCCCCCCATGTTAAATTCATTTCGGTAATCATGAATTGGTTTCTTTTATTTGATGTAGGCTAGGAGAGGAGGATGCATGTTTCACATTAGTGTCAATGTGTCAAAGCAGGCTTTGGATCAGAGGAATTGCTCAAGCTTAACATATGGCATAGGCTACAAGCGAATTCACGGCATACAAACAGCTTCGTGATGAAATATAACTAATATCATTTTTTATTGTCACCAGGCCTATAAGTAGGCTATTTATTGTGTAACCTACAAGTGAACGATGACACCATAGGCTACACTGTGGCGGAGCAAGACCCCATCAGTCGGATAGCTAAACAATGTAACCGTGTTCAGAACGTAGGCTAGCCATATGGGCTGCAGACTTGTCTTGGGCTTGTAATCACCTGACACATCATGCCGCATATATGTCCTGAATAATGAGAGGCTAAGTGCGGATTTGATGCACTTAACTTACTCAAGACTTTCAGAAAACAATTTCTAGATGACGTTGGCCGTTGTGCTTTTACAGTGTGTTAAGTGAATCTCGTGATATTATGTTGCAGCGGCGCTGAAAATCCAGCGGCGGCGCTGCGCCGCTGTTAAATACACTGTGCATTATGTAGGCTAAATAAGAGAAATCTATTGTGCATAGGCTAATAGCAAGCTAGTCACGTAAGTGCGCACTTGAAATTGACCTAGCCTACAGTATTTGTATGTGTGCTTCAAATAAACACATTTATCTGTTTTCAACGTTATGTACCAGAATTAGCTATTGAACCCCAAATCTGGTTTGCGTTGGAGAGAGAGAGAGCATGCACAAACTTTATGGTAGGCTACCAGCCAATTCAGTAGGCTAACTCAAGACTTCATGATCGTACAACGTTTTTAAGCAACAAACAAAATACTAACATTAATAACAGTGAAGTTGTTCGTTTTTTCATGGTTTATTTTTTCCAAAAGCATCCTCTCCCCATGTGTCGCATTTACGTAAGGAGCTTGGAACAAAGTTGGGTTTTCTTCGTTTTCATTTTCTCTAGGCATATATGCTCAGCAAATATCAGCGAGCTCAGCAGGTCATGAAGACTATCAATGAACAGAAAACCGTGTTGGCTAACAATTTATTAAATACTCCTGTTATTGTCGTCAACGACATCGCTGTAGGCTACTGCCTTTTCAGCGCCTTCTGCTTATGATGATTCAGTCTTCTGAATTCGTTTGTTCCTGCCATGCAGTTGTAGGCTAACGTGTCTCTAACGTTCCCTTCAGGTGTTCTATCAAAATGTTGTATGCCCTCATGGACAGTAGCTCCGTGATGTCGGAGATTTTCTGGACAGCACTATGCCACTCCATCATAACAATGGCATTTAAGTCAGCTCCGACCACATGGACGCACGAAAGAAACGTCACCAACACGCCCTCTCACTAGATGTGAATTTTAACCGCATGTTCTACTCCTCGTTCAGACACAGCACATTTACATAATGTCCGGAGGAAATACTAGGGGGGGAGTAGTAATCTCCAGCATTATTATATTGTTTGATACAATATTGTTTTATCAATGTGAATTTTTATTTTATATTGGTTTATGTATTATTACCATATGGTGCTTGAATTTATTTTGCTTAAAGATTTAAGTTAATATTGTGTTCAATTTGGCCCTGGAAATAAAAGGGTATTGTTTTTTGACAAAGTGTGTTTGGTTTGGTTTTTTTAAGTACTAGTTTGAGAACCGTTGAAGCACCAGTATCGGATAAAACCCAACCGATACCCAACCCTAATAGAGAGTGTTTCAGAACATTCCACACAGGTGAAAGAACATTCAGACCATCAGAACCATGTCATACTCCTCACCAGTATAACCCAGGATAGGTATAGAGTTTTAAGGTGTATGTAATCTACACAGATGTTGGACATATTTTGGTGTCAGGCAGAAGTTGGACAATATTAGCCAATTAGAAGTCCAGTCTGCCTGCTGCAGACAGTAAATATGTAGCTGAAGGAAAAGTATTGCAGCAACCTAATGACAGTCAAGCTCTTCTCTCTTTCTGTCTGTCTGTCTGTCTCTCTCTCTCTCTCTCTCTCTCTCTCTCTCTCTTTGACAAAGAGTGCTGTGGCCGAGCATTTGATGGTGAATCTGGATGCTGATGGTCAAAGTCCAGAGGCTACCAGCACATTGTCCTCTGAGTCCCTAGCAGCAGGTGACAGCGTGGTAGAGCAGGAGAGGAAAAAGACGAGTAGCATTAAAGAGAGGTGAGATTGCAACCACACAAAACAGTTAACATGATCTCTTTGAAGAATGTACTAGACTTCAGGTCGCTGATGAACTGGCACAAGAAGTTGGGTAAAATGTAAACTTATACCTGTTAGCTTAACAGAAAGCGTTTTTGAATACTTCAACGTTATTGATGTTGTAATAGAAATTGCGATAACTCAGTGAAACATTTTCTTTTGTTTGTAGGTTTTTTCAGTTCATCAGAAACCTGAACTGCTGCAGTGCCAAAGAGGACTAGACATTGCTCAGCTACCCAGGGTGACGCATTCCCTTGACCACATGAGAATGGTGGAGCTTAAAGAGCACAACAAGAGAGAGGAAAAAGAGGACAGCTTGGAGTACAACATGGAGAAAGCAACAGTTACACTTGGACTCCATCATCAGGCAGCAGAGCAGACAGAGACAAAGTGGCCAGAGTCACTCAGCTCTAAAATACTGCCCTGGAGGAAACCAAATAAGCAGAAAATGGAAGACGCAAGAAAATTGAGAGTTGCTGAAAAAAAGTAGTGGCTATAGCAGGGACTTGTTGTCTGAACGTTAAAGGAATTATCCGGAGTAAAATGCACTTTAGATCAATTTACGGATGATTGGGAGTACATACGTTGAGTTGACATCAAAATCATGTCATTCGGATGTGTTTTGAAAAAGTTCCATTTTACCGTTTTTAGTCAAAACTCGTTGGCGTGGAAGTGAGAAGGGCATATTTTTTCGACGCTACAAAACGCTGTTTTTATACCTCTTCTACAGTTCCAAACAACATTACACTTACGTGGTAGTGAGTAGTCCCTAAAGCCAAACCGAAGTATCCCGAGGTCTTTATGTGGTCGGATAGAGAGTCCAGAATGAATTTCATCAAGCCAGTACCTTTCCGGAAATGTTGCCATCTTTGCTGCCATCTTTAGGGGAAAGTCCGTAGGAGTCGATTGCCGAAATTCACAATTTCGTCGCCGTTTAAAAAAAAAAAACATACAACTTCATTTCAATTTCAAAAGAAATACTGGACTATGTTTTTTTTTTTTTTTTAAACGGCGCCGAAATTGGGAATTTCCAGAGCGTGTTAACCCATACTTGGCAATCGACTCCTATGGACTTTCCCCTAAAGGTGGCAGCAAAGATGGCAACATTTCCGGAAAGGTACTGGTATTCATTTAAGAAGAATAAAAATGGAATCCTGATTAAGGGCGCTTTCACACCTGGCTCTTTTTTAATCGGAACGTGGAGCGTTTCCCCTCAAGGTTCTATATATCTAGCTAGCCCATATTTTGAATTTCAAGCGAATGTCTTAGGCTAACTTTACCGGTGTTACACGCGAAAACGGGAGAGAGTGGGAGAAGCCTAGACTTTGGACACGTGCGCACACACACACACACATAAGGAGCTCTAAATAGCCCACATTAAATGTGGGGTTAGGTGGTGACTGCGGGATAGTAGGCCTATCTTCAGCTGTCAAATGTTACCAATCGGGGAAAATTTTAATCGCTTGTGGATTTGTTTGTAGACCAACATTTATCTCACGTGGGTTTGTTATATCATTTGTTCCGATATAAATGCTGCCATGTGAACACAAACGAATCCAGGGGACAATGGAGAAAAATTATATCGATTCAGCCCATGATTTGGAACAAAATAGGTATGAAAGCGCCCTTACTCTGACCGCTATACTGTACAATAGTGCCAACTTGAGTCCCTGCGAGTCCAATTGAGACTATCCTTTATGGATATGGACATTTTTGTCTGTTGTCACAGTTCATGAGCACATAATATGTTTTATATATTATATTTATTAGATATTTATATATTATATTTATTCATTATTTAATTATATTACAATATAATTATTATTTTGATTAACTAACAGCCTAATATTTATACAATGACGAGTTTGGAAAATAATGAATAACAAACATGTATGTGTGTAAAACCGCGATTGAACTGCTTATCTACTACGCAATAATGTGGCTGTCATACACGTCATAAACGACGCACTAAAAAATCCATGCATCTGTTCTGGATGGAGCGCAAAGCAACACACAAACAGACCGATCGAGGAAAGATAGCATAGAGAGTTGTTCTGCCATATCCTATAGCGAATTCACATTTTGTCCAATCAAGAGGTTACGTCTTCACTATGGTGAGTTTAGGGGAATTTCGGAGATAGTAGGCCTACTTTTATTACTTTTTAATTACTTTATAAATCCCCCATATTTCCACTTTCTAAATGAATCGTATTATAGGCTACTGTGCGTTTCCAAAAAAGAAGTTGGATTAATAACAAAGGCCTACCCATTTCACCTTAAACATTGTGAAAAAGTTCGAGAGGGAAAACTGCATAGGTAAATATAAACGTCTTGGTTTATTTTAGACCCATGTGAACAGTGATTCACCAGCGGCCAAAGGGAAAGCAACCTCCCAGGTGAAATCCAGTGCAGAGGACACAACACACAAACAGACCGATTGAGGAAAGATAGCATAGAGAGTTGTTCTGCCATATCCTATAGCGAATTCACATTTTGTCCAATCAAGAGGTTACGTCTTCACTATGGTGAGTTTAGGGGAATTTCGGAGATAGTAGGCCTACTTTTATTACTTTTTATTACTTTATACATCCCCCATATTTCGTATTATACTCTACTGTGTGTTTCCAAATAATAAGTTGGATTAATAACAAAGGCCTACCCATTTCACCTTAAACATTGTGAAAAAGTTAGAGAGGAAAAACGGCATAGGTAAATATAAATGTCTTGGTTTATTTTAGACCCATGTGAACAGTGATTCACCAGCAGCCAAAGGAAAAGCAACCTCTCAGGTGAAATCCAGTGCAGAGGACTTCGGTGGGGTAAGACTGTGAAAATGTATTACACATTAAAAAAAAGAAAACCTATCTTAGATAAAGTTGGAATGTGAATCACAGTACTTATCAGTGATCACCTCACATTTTACTCGCAGGACCTGACTGAGTTCACTTCCAAATTCATTTCTGCCGAGGATCTGGAACGCATGCATCGTTCTTCAGAACCTCACAGACTTTTCACCCTTAGCTCACCAAGGCTTAATTTGGACATCAGGGCTGAGACTCTGAAGGTTATGCGGGATGCTGCAACAGGCCAAGAACAGGCTTTGAAGGTGGCCATAGAAAGCATGAGGAGAGAGATGAAGCAAGTGATGAGGAGCAGACAGGGGGAAAGAGAGAGGAAGTTAGCAGTCCTGCTGGAGGGTAGAGAGACGCGGGTCATGGAAGTGGAGAAATGGAGAAACGAGGGAAAAAAACATCTCTCCCATCAAAAAAGGGAAGAAGGAGAGTGTTTAATGCTCAAAGACGCTATTGCTCAGCTACCCAGGGTAATACATTGCCTGGACCGCATGAGAATGGTGGAGCTTGAGGAGTGGGTGAAGAAAGAGGAAGAAGAGGACAGCTTGGAGTGGGCAACGTGGAGGGAGCAAGTTTTACACTTGGACACCATCACCAGGCAGCAGAGCAGAGACGCAGTGGCCAGAGTCGCTCAGCTCTGGAATACAGCAGAAAATGGAGGACGCCAGAACATTGTGAGTTACTGAAAAAAAGATGCAGTTCTGTTTCGATCTATTTTGTCAAAATATTAGTGTCTATTTCCTAATGTAAAATTTCCTAAGATAGCACAGTACTCATAAGTTTTGGACATGATAGTGGATGCGGAGGAAAGGAACACCCTAGCTCCTGTCATTTCATCTCAGATATTGTTGGTGCATTAGTATCAGAAGTACAGCCTTTAACCCTTGTATTGTCAATTACAAGATGCTATTTTTCTTTCAACAATAAAGAGTGCTGCAACACTGGCTCTGCCATCCAAGCTCCCTCCTCTGCCATCACAACTCCCTCCTCTGCTGTCCAAGCTCCCTCATCTGCCATCACAGCTCCCTCCTCTGCCATCACAACTCCCTCCTCTGCTGTCCAAGCTCCCTCATCTGCCATCACAACTCCCTCCTCTGCTGTCCAAGCTCCCTCCTCTGCCATCACAACTCCCTCCTCTGCTGTCCAAGCTCCCTCATCTGCCATCACAGCTCCCTCCTCTGCCATCACAACTCCCTCCTCTACCATCCAAGCTCCCTCCTCTGCCATCACAACTCCCTTCTCTGCTGTCCAAGCTCCCTCATCTGCCATCACAACTCCCTCCTCTGCCATCAAAACTAGCTCCTCTGCCATCACAACTCCCTCCTCTGCCATCAAAACTAGCTCCTCTGCCATCAAAACTAGCTCCTCTGCCATCCAAGCTCCCTCCTCTGCCATCAAAACTAGCTCCTCTGCCAGCCAAGCTCCCCCATTTGAATCCACCCCTTCTGAGAGCATTCTGCAACCCAGTTGCCCCTCTGCCTCCCATCCAGTGCAGGAGAAAACAAGAGGACCTAGACCTAGAGAGTGTTTCAGAACATTCCACACAGGTGAAAGAACATTCAGACCATCAGAACCATGTCATACTCCTCACCAGTATAACCCAGGATAGGTATAGAGTTTTAAGGTGTATGTAATCTACACAGATGTTGGACATATTTTGGTGTCAGGCAGAAGTTGGACAATATTAGCCAATTAGAAGTCCAGTCTGCCTGCTGCAGACAGTAAAAATGTAGCTGAAGGAAAAGTATTGTAGCAACCTAATGACAGTCAAGCTCCTCTCTCTTTCTATCTGTCTGTCTGTCTGTCTTTCTCTCTCTCTCTCTCTCTCTCTCTCTCTCTCTCTCTTTGACAAAGAGTGCTGTGGCAGAGCATTTGATGGTGAATCTGGATGCTGATGGTCAAAGTCCAGAGGCTACCAGCACATTGTCCTCTGAGTCCCTAGCAGCAGGTGACAGCGTGGTAGACCAGGAGAGGAAAAAGACGAGAAGCATTAAAGAGAGGTGAGATTGCAAACACACAAAACAGTTAACATGATCTCTTTGAAGAATGTACTAGACTTCAGGTCGCTGATGAACTGACACAAGAAGTTGGGTAAAATGTAAACTTATACCTGTTAGCTTAACAAAAAGCCTTTTTGAATACTTCAAAGTTATTGATGTTGAAATAGAAATTGCAATAACTCTGTGAAACATTTTCTTTTGTTTGTAGGTTTTTTCAGTTCATCAGGAAACTGAACTGCTGCAGTGCCAAAGAGGACTAGAAAGTCCCATCAACCCACTTTGATCATTTGTATTAGTTTAATTTTCCTAGCCACCATAAATAAATCATAATTGAAATCCATGGTCATTTCTGCATGTGTAATTTCATTCATTTAATTTCATAGGGATATTATTGTTTGGCTATCTGAATATTCTTGATGACTATTGCAAAAGATCTTCTGAGCATCCCAACATTGAGTGCCTGCTTTATGTGTTTAATTAGATTATAGATAAACAGAGCAGCATACTATTAACAACTGGTGTCAAGCTTATCTTTTTTATGCCCATCTCTACCACTAGATGATGTCAGTCTTCCCTGTAAAGCTTGAATGAAATCCTGAACCTGAAACAGGGCCTGGCCCCAGCCTAGTCCATAAGCGCACATTTTGCCACTGCCCTTGGCTTGAAACTCTACATTAGTTTTAACTGACCGTGCCTAAGGGAGCGCCCTGATGTCCGTTGTTGTGAGGTGTGAGGTAAAACTGAGACTACATTATTGAATGCGTGCTCAGAGACCACCTGCAATGCACCATCACTGGACAGAAACCCACTGTCAATAAAGCCCCAGCTTGGAACCTATTTGGGCAGTGCAAGTTCTCACTGGCCCAGGGCTTGTGCAGTCCAACACGTCTTCACTTTTATGAGAGATACCAACAGGGATAATGGCTGTTCTGTCACATGTATTACTATTACCGGTAATGACATTCAGTCTTCATAGTCCTTTGGCCCCACTCCTCGGCTGCTTGTCCACCTCTTGATGAGATCCAGACAGTGGGACCGGGAAACTACGCTGGCTCCCGAGCTCCCTTTGTAGCGGAGTTAATTATTACACTTTCACTTCCATTACCAGTTGACTTTTGATATTCCTATCTTATTTTCTTGGTAAAATTCTTCACAGGCATCTTTAATGTAATGAGTAATGAATGGGTTTCTAGAAAGCGTAGTTGGTTAACTTCAGTCGCAACCTTCGTAGTTTGCTTCGTCGTTGTTAGATTTGGTGTTTCTAGAAAGGATAGTTTGAACTGTTAATCGCAAAAGTTTGGTGATTTGAACTACTGCCCCTGGGCAGTCGCACTTGTGTCGTTCCTTGGTAGTTCCAGTTGGAGTCCGGAGCACCCAACCAAGGTGGTTGTTTATCTCGTGACTCAATGATTGATCTATGCTGTAGCTTAATTTTCATTATGAGACTGACTCCCCTACTGGGCTCATTCTTGCTATTTATGTTCATTTGAGTGTTGACTTGATTTTTGATAGTCTAGTGTTATAATCTTCACAGACTTATTAAAACAGTACAGTGATTAATGGTGTAGTGGCTAAAGCAGGGGACTTGTTGTCTGAACTTTAAAGGTTCAATTATCTTATGAAGTGAGATTGTCCTCTTGCTTCTGACAATGTGTAGGTGAACTAGTGTGACACGTGGAAATACCAAATTAAGTAAACTGTTTTATACGCTTCCAATAGGTTGAGGTTTTTGCTGATGGCAATAACAATGCCAGCATTAATCCCTTTTGGTTTAAATTAGAAAAATGTCGACATAGGCTGTGGCAGAGAATTTCTAGGGGGTGTGGTATTACACGTTGCCACTGTTTCCAATGATATGTATCGCTACATTATCAACAATGTTGTTGGAACTACGGTGTTCAAAAGCCGGAGGTAGGGAATTGCAACACAGGTACGATGCTTTCTGGAAACAGGTGTTACAACAGCATTGTTTGATCGAGGAAGTTGCGTCATACCACGGTGGTTGAGCAACGTCGTTGCTAACTTTTCTAGAAATGAGACCCTGATTGGTTGATTTGGTTTGTCTATCACCAACATAGGTAGTGATAGACAGATGGTTTATCCAATCAGCTAACCAGTATTTTCGCACCTTCCCTAAAGTTCTTCAACGGAAAGTTTCCAGATGGATATGCTGAGCAAATGTGAAGCAATCCATCTGGCGGAGTCAGGTTAGTCTTAAGGGGCAGGGCCATGTCAACCCATCCCATAACCACTCGTTTGATGTATAGTCACCTAGTTAAAAATGAAAAGGCAAAAATTAGGTGTTGTAATTGCAGATCTCTGGCTGACATGGTCAAAACTGCACGAAATTGGAGTTGTAGGATCATTATGACACCATCTGAATGCATGCCAAGTGTCGTGGAATTCCATTCACGGGGGGCCATACAAGAAATGAATTTAAGTGCAGCCGACATTTAGTGACTGTGAACCAACTGGGCTGTAGATGGCCAGACAGTTTTCTGTGAACTGTAGGGTCTGGGATGACCAATTGTTTTGTATGCTGGTTTCCAGGGGCCAAGTCAACCCATACCATATCCACTCATTTTATGTATAGCCAGACATTGTAATCACAGGTACCTTTGGCTAACAGGTGCAGGCACAGAATTTGAAGTATAGGATCATTTTGACACCCTCTGAATGCATGCCAAGTTTCATGGAATTCCAATCATGGGGGACCACACAATACTTGAATTTAGTACCTGCACACACATATACACACACACACAAACATACACACATAAATACAAACACATACCACACGCATGCACAAACACACACACACAGATATATAAAACACAACATGACTTAGAAAAACTCATTCATGCATTTATCTCCAGCAGGGTTGATTACTGCAATGGACTGTTCACAGGCCTTCCTAAAAAGACTATAAAAACAGCTTCAGGTGATACAAAATGCAGCAGCTAGGATTCTAACAAAAACTAAAAGAACTGACCACATTACTCCAATGCTTAAGTCCTTGCACTGGCTTCCAGTAAGTCACAGAATTGACTTTAAAGCACTATTGCTTGTTTATAAATCAGTAAATGGAGCAGGACCTAAATACCTGTCAGACATGCTTCAGCAGTACAAACCTTCTCGTCCTCTCAGGTCCCAGGTGAAAAACCTGCTAGTAAAACCTACTGTTAGAACTATACATGGTGAAGCAGCTTTTAGCTGCTATGCGGCTCAGCTGTGGAACCAACTTTCGGATGACATCAAAAAGGCCCCAACTGTAACCAGTTTTAAATCTAGACTTAAGACCAAACTGTTCTCAGATGCTTTCTGCTAACTGTGCCGAGTTACAAATTCTGAATCTGCCTTGATAATTATTCTACCTTGTCTTTTATTACTTTTTTTTTACAACTTTTGCCTTTGTTTTTGCTTACTAATTATTTTTATTTTTAAATGATTTTACGTTGTGTTTTATGTTTTCTTTTTTATTATGATCTTTACCTTTTAACTATTCTTTGACATTGCCCTTCTATGCTTTTATTTGTTATCATTGTTTTGTTTTGTTTATGTAAAGCATATTGAATGACCTCTGTGTATGAAATGCTCTATAGGCTATAAATAAACGTGACTTGACTTGACACAGAGAAGCACACATATACAAAGGCAAACGCACACATGCACACACTAATTTACATAGACAAAAGTTGCAAGAGTAGGCTAGGGGATGGATTAGGAGATGGAGACAAATTGACAAACGTGATTTTTGTTTTTGCAGAGAGAATGTGCAGGACTGAGCGGCAGTCATACTGTATATTGCAGCGCTTTGCTATTTACATCTAGTTTTTGTGAAGGAACAATAAGAGTATGGAGGAATGAAAGAGAGACAGACATGAGAAATAAGATGTCCTGCTCACTCACGCATGTTTAAAAGAGGCCAATTGCTGATGACGTAGCGCATCAAATAAGCTATAGACCAGAGAGGGTTCAAGCGGAGCTAATCAAGGATCTTTGTATAGACCCTTTCAACAATAAAAAATAAAAAAAACAATGCTTGAACGTTCTATTTGGGTCCCAATCTACTTCCTCTGCATTAAGATAACATATGGAATGTTAAAAAGGAAGTCTTGTGGGGCCAACTATGATGCTGATAATGGAACTCTCTTGAAAGGGTCTATATGAACAAACACGCAAATTGCAGATAATATGAACTGATACCATGCGAGAAAGCATGAGGCCACCCAGAGGCCAACTACTAGTTGAACCTAGCCTCATTATCACATATTTTGGGGCAGACAGAGTAAAAAAAACACATTAATTCACAACACATTTGTGAATTAATTTAATTAACCAGAAGAATAAAAATGGAATCCTGATTAAGGACGCTTTCACACCTGGCTCTTTTTGAATCGGAACGTGGAGCGTTTCCCCTCAAGGATCGGTTCTCTATATATAGCTAGCCCATGTTTTGAATTTCAAGCGATTGTCTTAGGCTAGCTTTACACGCGAAAACGGGAGAGAGTGGAAGAAGCCTAGACTTTGGACACGCGCGCACACACACACACGCACATAAGGAGCTCTTAATAGCCAATGTGGGGTTAGGTGGTGACTGCGAGATAGTAGGCCTACCTTCAGCTGTCAAATGTTACCAATCAGGGAAAAATTTAATCGCGTGTGGATTTGTCTGTAGACCAACATTTATCTCACGTGGGTTTGTTATATCATTTGTTGCGATATAAATGCTGCCATGTGAACACAAACGAATCCAGGGGACAATGACGAAAAATTTGATCGATTCAGCCTGTGATTTGGAACAAAAGTATGAAAGAGCCATTACTCTGACCGCTATACAATAATGCCAACTGAGTCCCTGCGAGTCCAATTGAGACAATATCCTTTATGGATATGGACATTTTTGTCTGTTGTCACAGTTCATGAGCACATAATATGTTTTATATATGATATGTATTATATATAATATTTATTAATTATTTAATTATATTACAATATAATTATTATTTTGATTAACTAACGGCCTAATATTTATGCAATAACGAGTTTGGAAAGCAATGAATAAGAAACATAGTCATGTGTGTAAAACCGCGATTGAACTGCTTATCTACTACGCAAGAATGTGGCTCAGACACGTCATAAACGACGCACTTAAAAATCCATGCATGTTCTGGATGGAGCGCATGAAGCAACACAAACAGACCGATCGAGGAAAGATAGCATAGAGAGTTGTTCTGCCATATCCTATAGCGAATTCACATTTTGTCCAATCAAGAGGTTACGTCTTCACTATGGTGAGTTTAGGGGAATTTCGGAGATAGTAGGCCTACTTTTATTACTTTTTAATTACTTTATAAATCCCCCATATTTCCACTTTCTAAATGAATCGTATTATAGGCTACTGTGCGTTTCCAAAAAAGAAGTTGGATTAATAACAAAGGCCTACCCATTTCACCTTAAACATTGTGAAAAAGTTCGAGAGGGAAAACGGCATAGGTAAATATAAACGTCTTGGTTTATTTTAGACCCATGTGAACAGTGATTCACCAGCGGCCAAAGGGAAAGCAACCTCCCAGGTGAAATCCAGTGCAGAGGACTTCGGTGGGGTAAGACTGTGAAAATGTATTACACATTAAAAAAAAGAAAACCTATCTTAGATAAAGTTGGAATGTGAATCACAGTACTTATCAGTGATCACCTCACATTTTACTCGCAGGACCTGACTGAGTTCACTTCCAAATTCATTTCTGCCGAGGATCTGGAACGCATGCATCGTTCTTCAGAACCTCACAGACTTTTCACCCTTAGCTCACCAAGGCTTAATTTGGACATCAGGGCTGAGACTCTGAAGGTTGTGCGGGATGCTGCAACAGGCCAAGAACAGGCTTTGAAGGTGGCCATAGAAAGCATGAGGAGAGAGATGAAGCAAGTGATGAGGAGCAGACAGGGGGAAAGAGAGAGGAAGTTAGCAGTCCTGCTGGAGGGTAGAGAGACGCGGGTCATGGAAGTGGAGAAATGGAGAAACGAGGGAAAAAAACATCTCTCCCATCAAAAAAGGGAAGAAGGAGAGTGTTTAATGCTCAAAGACGCTATTGCTCAGCTACCCAGGGTAATACATTCCCTGGACCGCATGAGAATGGTGGAGCTTGAGGAGTGGGTGAAGAAAGAGGAAGAAGAGGACAGCTTGGAGTGGGCAACGTGGAGGGAGCAAGTTTTACACTTGGACACCATCACCAGGCAGCAGAGCAGAGACGCAGTGGCCAGAGTCGCTCAGCTCTGGAATACAGCAGAAAATGGAGAACGCCAGAACATTGTGAGTTACTGAAAAAAAGATGCAGTTCTGTTTCGATCTATCTTGTCAAAATATTAGTGTCTATTTCCTAATGTAAAATTTCCTAAGATAGCACAGTACTCATAAGTTATGGACATGATAGTGGATGCGGAGGAAAGGAACACCCTAGCTCCTGTTATTTCATCTCAGATATTGTTGGTGCATTAGTATCAGAAGTACAGCCTTTCACCCATGTATTGTCAATTACAAGATGCTATTTTTCTTTCAACAATACAGAGTGCTGCAACACTGGCTCTGCCATCCAAGCTCCCTCCTCTGCTGTCCAAGCTCCCTCATCTGCCATCACAACTCCCTCCTCTGCTCTCCAAGCTCCCTCATCTGCCATCACAACTCCCTCCTCTGCCATCAAAACTAGCTCCTCTGCCATCCAAGCTCCCCCCATTTGAATCCACCCCTTCTGAGAGCATTCTGCAACCCAGTTGCCCCTCTGCCTCCCATCCAGTGCAGGAGAAAACAAGAGGACCTAGACCTAGAGAGTGTTTCAGAACATTCCACACAGGTGAAAGAACATTCAGACCATCAGAACCATGTCATACTCCTCACCAGTATAACCCAGGATAGGTATAGAGTTTTAAGGTGTATGTAATCTACACAGATGTTGGACATATTTTGGTGTCAGGCAGAAGTTGGACAATATTAGCCAATTAGAAGTCCAGTCTGCCTGCTGCAGACAGTAAATATGTAGCTGAAGGAAAAGTATTGCAGCAACCTAATGACAGTCAAGCTCCTCTCTCTTTCTGTCTGTCTGTCTCTCTCTCTATCTCTCTCTCACTCTCTCTCTCTCTCTTTGACAAAGAGTGCTGTGGCAGAGCATTTGATGGTGAATCTTGATGCTGATGGTCAAAGTCCAGAGGCTACCAGCACATTGTCCTCTGAGTCCCTAGCAGCAGGTGACAGCGTGGTAGAGCAGGAGAGGAAAAAGACGAGAAGCATTAAAGAGAGGTGAGATTGCAAACACACAAAACAGTTAACATGATCTCTGAAGAATGTACTAGACTTCAGGTCGCTGATGAACTGACACAAGAAGTTGGGTAAAATGTAAACCTGTTAGCTTTTCACCACTCTGTGAAACATTTTCTTTTGTTTGTAGGTTTTTTCAGTTCATCAGGAAACTGAACTGCTGCAGTGCCAAAGAGGACTAGAAAGACCCATCAACCCACTTTGATCATTTGTATTAGTTTCATTTTCATAGCCACCATAAATAAATCATAATCAATGGTCATTTCTGCATGTGTAATTTCATTCATTTAATTTCATAGGGATATTATTGTTTGGCTATCTGAATATTCTTGATGACTATTGCAAAAGATCTTCTGAGCATCCCAACATTGAGTGCCTGCTTTATGTGTTTAATTAGATTATAGATAAACAGAGCAGCATACTATTAACAACTGCTTATCTTTTTTATGCCCATCTCTACCACTAGATGAGGTCAGTCTTCCCTGTAAAGCTTGAATGAAATCCTGAACCTGAAACAGGGCCTGGCCCCAGCCTAGTCCATAAGCGCACATTTTGCCACTGCCCTTGGCTTGAAACTCTACATTAGTTTTAACTGACTGTGCCTCAGGGAGCGCCCTGATGTCCATTGTTGTGAGGTGTGAGGTAAAACTGAGACTACATTATTGAATGCGTGCTCAGAGACCACCTGCAATGCACCATCACTGGACAGAAACCCACTGTCAATAAAGCCCCAGCTTGGAACGTATTTGGGCAGTGTAAGTTCTCACTGGCCCAGGGCTTGTGCAGTCCAACACGTCTTCACTTTTATGAGAGATACCAACAGGGATAATGGCTGTTCTGTCACATGTATTACTATTACCGGTAATGACATTCAGTCTTCATAGTCCTTTGGCCCCACTCCTCGGCTGCTTGTCCACCTCTTGATGAGATCCAGACAGTGGGAGCGGGAAACTACGCTGGCTCCCGAGCTCCCTTTGTAGCAGAGTTAATTATTACACTTTCACTTCCATTACCAGTTGACTTTTGATATTCCTATTTTATTTTCTTGGTAAAATTCTTCACAGGCATCTTTAATGTAATGAGTAATGAATGGGTTTCTAGAAAGCGTAGTTGGTTAACTTCAGTCGCAACCTTCGTAGTTCGCTCCGTCGTTGTTACATTTGGTGTTTCTAGAAAGGATAGTTTGAACTGTTAATCGCAAAAGTTTGGTGATTTGAACTACTGCCCCTGGGCAGTCGCACTTGTGTCGTTCCTTAGTAGTTCCAGTTGGAGTCCGGAGCACCTAACCAAGGTGGTTGTTTATCTCGTGACTCAATGATTGATCTATGCTGTAGCTTAATTTTCATTATGAGACTGACTCCCCTACTGGGCTCATTCTTGCTATTTATGTTCATTTGAGTGTTGACTTGATTTTTGATAGTCTAGTGTTATAATCTTCACAGACTTATTAAAACAGTACAGTGATTAATGGTGTAGTGGCTAAAGAAGGGGACTTGTTGTCTGAACGTTAAAGGTTCAATTATCTTATGAAGTGAGATTGTCCTCTTGCTTCTGACAATGTGTAGGTGAACTAGTGTGACACGTGGAAATACCAAATTAAGTAAACTGTTTTATACGCTTCTAATAGGTTGAGGTTTTTGCTGATGGCAATAACAATGCCAGCATTAATCCCTTTTGGTTTAAATTAGAAAAATGTCGACATAGGCTGTGGCAGAGAATTTCTAGGGGGTGTGGTATTACTGTACACGTTGCCACTGTTTCCAATGATATGAATCGCTACATCGCTACATCATCAACAATGTTGTTGGAACTACGGTGTTCAAAAGCTGGAGGTAGGGAATTGCAACACAGGTACGATGCTTTCTGGAAACAGGTGTTACAACATCATTGTTTCATCGGAAGTTGCGTCGTACCACGGTGGTTGAGCAACGTCGTTGCTAACCTTTCTAGAAATGAGACCCTGATTGGTTGATTTGGTTTGTCTATCACCAACATAGGTAGTGATAGACAGATGGTTTATCCAATCAGCTAACCAGTATTTTCGCCCCTTCCCTAAAGTTCTTCAACGGAAAGTTTCCAGATGGATATGCCGAGCAAATGTGAAGCAATCCATCTGGCGGAGTCAGGTTAGTCTTAAGGGGCAGGGCCATGTCAACCCATCCCATAACCACTCGTTTGATGTATAGCTACCTAGTTAAAAATGAAAAAGCAAGGTACCTTTGGCTAACAGGTGCAGGCATAGAATTTGAAGCATAGGATCATTTTGACACCCTCTGAATGCATGCCAAGTTTCATGGAATTCCAATCATGGGGGACCACACAATACTTGAATATAGCCTATGTGTAAATTTAGTACCTACGTATGCACACACATACACACACACACACAAACATACACACATAAATACAAACACATACCACACGCATGCACAAACACACCCACACGCGAACACACACACACAGATATATAAAACACAACATGACTTAGAAAAACTCATTCATGCATTTATCTCCAGCAGGGTTGATTACTGCAATGGACTGTTCACAGGCCTTCCTAAAAAGAGTATTAAACAGCTTCAGGTGATACAAAATGCAGCAGCTAGGATTCTAAAAAAAACTAAAAGAACTGACCACATTACTCCAATGCTTAAGTCCTGGCTTCCAGTAAGTCACAGAATTGACTTTAAAGCACTATTGCTTGTTTATAAATCAGTAAATGGAGCAGGACCTAAATACCTGTCAGACATGCTTCAGCAGTACACACCTTCTCGTCCTCTCAGGTCCCAGGTGAAAAACCTGCTAGTAAAACCTACTGTTAGAACTATACATGGTGAAGCAGCTTTTAGCTGCTATGCGGCTCAGCTGTGGAACTAACTTTCGGATGACATCAAAAAGGCCCCAACTGTAGCCAGTTTTAAATCTAGACTTAAGACCAAACTGTTCTCAGATGCTTTCTGCTAACTGTGCCGAGTTACAAATTCTGAATCTGCCTTGATAATTATTCTACCTTGTCTTTTATTACTTGTATTTTACTACCTTGTATTTTACTACTTTTGCCTTTGTTTTTGCTTACTAATTATTTTTATTTTTAAATGATTTTACGTTGTGTTTTATGTTTTCTTTTTTATTATGATCTTTACCTTTTAACTATTCTTTGATATTGCCCTTCAATGCTTTTATTTGTTATTATTGTTTGGTTTTGTTTATGTAAAGCACATTGAATGACCTCTGTGTATGAAATGCGCTTTATAAATAAACTTGACTTGACTTGACACAGAGAAGCACACATATACAAAGGCAAACGCACACATGCACACACTCATTTACATAGACAAAAGTTGCAAGAGTAGGGGATGGATTAGGAGATGGAGACAAATTGACAAACGTGATTTTTGTTTTTGCAGAGAGAATGTGCAGGACTGAGCGGCGGTCATATGTTGCAGCGCTTTGCTAGTTACATCTAGTTTCTGTGAAGGAACGATAAGAGTATGGAGGAATGAAAGAGAGACAGACATGAGAAACTAGATGTACCGCATAGCGGTACAAAATATAACCGCCGCTCAGTCCTGTATATCCATTCCGCGAAAATAAATCACATTAATGTATTTGTCCATCTTCCACTCCATCCCCCACTCTTGAAACTTTTGTGTATGCTTGTTTGGAATGTGTGTGTGCAGGCCACACAAAGTCGCCTACTGGAGCTGCAAAGGTGAATAGATTTGTAGCACTTGCCAAAAAATTTGTAGTATTGTTATAAAACTTTTAAAATCTCTAAACAATCACAAGTAGGGCAGTTCATCACAGTCCATCCATTGCAACTGGACTGATGAAGGGTACACCTGTAGGCTACATTGTATTTGGGAAAAGCAGAAGGTAGCAGCATAATGTATTTATTATTTATTATTAAACAAAACAATCCCTGTCAGTTCCATGCAGTTTTTTCAACAGCTATCAAGAAGAGAGGTCATGGATTTGTGACTGTTTCTTCTTCTACAAATGCATAAGTTTAGTCATCTAGTTCATATGATATTCAGCTTTATTGTCAATGCACAAATTAAATACCAGTAGTCTAAAAAAACAAAATGTAGTTTTACCCAGTGGTGCAAATAACTGACATGTCCAAAAGGGCCTTCATGAAATGCGTTGCTAGACTGTTCATACACATTTTAACGGGCCAAGTTGAAGAGCCGTTATTGTTCGTGCAAATAATAGGCAGATTCATGTTCCCTTGCATTTTGCAACTATGAGGTCCATGGTTAGTCTGGCTTTCGCCAGACCAAGCTCAATCTTTTAAGATATCGAAAAAAAGAAATTGCCGGCAGATCAGGCTGAGTTCACCCAGCCTATAGTCCATGGTAGGCACCCGATAAACAATATTTCTAATTTTGCGATTGCCCACCCTGCGACGTGTTCGCCCCCCGGTTTCAGAGCTATTCTAAATGCAAAAATGCATAGAGGAGTTATGACAAAACCGTGACTGTTAAACTATATAAGGTAGGCCCTATGCTAGGCCTATTACACAACATAAATGGTCACTAGGCTATGCTGGCGACCCAAATAAAATCTCCTTTGGGAACCAATGGCTTACAGTATCAAGCGGACTTAAGCTGCCACCTCTTGGCGAAAAGTTAATAGTTTTGCATATCAGTAGTAATACATTTCACGCAGCTGTGTTAATCACGGAAAGCGCGAATGAAGTGGACACTTCTAAATGGAACCCAACCCACTGTACAGTAGCTCAAGGTCTGTGGCTAAAGCAGCCATAATGAAAACGTTATCATTGTTTGGATACTTCACACACACGTGTTTTTTAATCGCATAGACTACAACTACCAAGCTGGAATCAAAGCACATCGACTCCCCTCTCACACCCTAAACACGCACTTCGAACAAACAAAAAGCATCTCAGTCTCACGGTAGCCATAGGCAAAACTGTATCGGACCGGTGTAACGTTGGTACTAAATCATCCATCGCTTATTATTATTTATTTATTGACTTTTTAATTGATTTATTTTTTATGGGGAATGCTTTATACTTCTTAACTAATGTTGACAATGTGACTGCTATCTTTAATATCCTTCACTATATAATTTTTGTCTATCAGAACTATGTATTGAGTGTCGTACTGTATGTACTGTTTGTGGTGTATATGATCAAGTTAAATGTGACTGTAAATGTAACATCTCATTCTTTTCTAATAAAAAATGTTAATCACAAAAAAAAAATCATCCATCGCAAAGAATGATTTTTGTAGCACGTTCAACAAATGTAGGTACAGCCCTGCCCTGGATACATCTCTCAACGTGCGCTCTAAAACATTTGGTTTAAATGGAGATGTAGATCATCACGGGTGCGTTAATAGATCTACATTGCGGCGAGTTGACACAAATTATTCACTTTGACGAATTTATATAGTTTCAGTCCTAGTTACTTTACTTTGGGCCATGCTCTTCCTTACTTGAATCACCTTTGAAAATAGAGGATTGAAGTAGCCTATATGGGTGTTTGGGAATGAATGTTGACTCAGATGCTTTTTGAGACTTTGAGCAGAAATGTCCCAGCCCGGTGTTTAGGATGCATCATAGACAGGTTATCTTTCAGGTAGCCTATATATTTTCCATTAAAAAACCATCACGTAGCGAACGTGTTGTGGCTGACTCACTTAGCTCCTGTTAGTAGCCTAGGTTATTGTCATAAGCAAATGAGATGACAGTCGAAAGATACAATTAGTGCTGCTATCAATTTGCTTGATATAACCGCATAGTTTTCTACAAATGCAATCAAATTGGCCTCCATCACTCAACCAATGCTAACGGTAACATTATTGTACCTAGGTCCTATAGCTATTGACATTATAAGATTAACGTACCTGCAGTAAAAAACAAGCATGTCCGATAAACATTCTCAGATTTATTTCGGCTTCAAGAAGAAATGGGAATTACATTTCATGTGAAAATCGTCCTATCCTTATTAGACGTTCTCTGCGGTAAACTACAGTCCTTGTAGGAAGCGTCCATTGTTTTTCCAACCCACTTTAGATTAACTTCCAACAAAATTACGTCTCACTGCAACGATGCGCCATCTGGTGGACAAACGACTACGTATCGCCAATACTGGAAATGCAGCCATGATGATGATGAATATTTGGTTTTCCTTTAATCCTACTGAATTTGTAATTATGTATCGGCCGTTCTAATTGCCGATACCGATAGTCTGTGCGTGCCTGTGTGTGTGTGTGCGTGTGTGCACCACCATCTACAGGCTAATGAGTGTACAGTCACTAAATGTACACATAACTTAAATTATTTTTTTAGACCCCCCCATGGATGAAATTCTACGAAACTTGGCATACCCCCAGAGAATGCCAGGTTAATCATACACATAAAATTTGGTGCAGTTCTGAACATCTTAACTGAAGAGAGGGGCGATTAAAGCAGAATGATATTGCATTTTCATTTTTACCGGGGGGGGGTGGGGCGGGGGTGCAAATCACAAATGAGTGATTATGGGCTAGGTTGTTTGGGCCCTTGAGACCAACATACCATAAAAATGTCTTCATCCTCGGTGCCACGGTTCAGGTAGTTATTTAGGAAAAACTGCATTTTTGGGGTTTCGGGGGGCCCAGCGCGGAGGGGGAGTGGCCCCCGGGAACCAAACAAATTTTTTCCGTAAAAGTCTAGTGGGGCTACATACCCACCAAATTTCATGTGCCCCGGTGTTTCGGTGTCCCGGGTCCCGGGTATCGTTGACCAAAAATTCAGGAAGTAGATGACGGGGGGGGGGGGGGGACTTTGACAATCATTATATGACCGCTTCGCTAGCAGCGGTCATAATAATAACAAATTGACCTAGTTTAAATTAAAATGTACATGGAACTAGGAGCCTTTGAGTGTCTTAGGTCAGTTTGGGGGTTAAGGGATACTCTACAGAGTTTAAACATAATCCCCACAGAATGCATTAAGCCTGCTGGATGTCCTTTGGCCTTAAGTAAGCATGGGTGACGTGTACCAACCACTATCGCTAATCACCAATCCCTCAGCCCTCTCAGGGATATACCTCTGTGGTATTATCGGTTGGATGTCAGTGGTTCCGAGTTCACATTATCAATATATTTGTTAAACCGATCCATTTGCTTAATGTAGTTGCATGGGGAGAGGTCTGACAAAATACTTAAAAATAGCTCACTCTGCCTTTGCGTGCTGGGCCCTTGATAAAGAACAGGCCGCTGCAAGCCTCACCACAATGTGAAATATAGCCACACTGTAAAACATCACATATGTAATTAGCCATACCTGAACATGTACTGTAGGTTTTACAGTGTTCTCTGAAATACACCATGAAGACATGAATAGTGTTGACTTTGCACACAGCAAAAATAATGCTATTTGTTTTCTACAGGATATAAATTAGATACAACCAGATGCGCCTGTGTCTTTGTGTCATGCCCCTCTGTGTTACTTTATGGCAAAAAGTGGCATTGTTCTTTACTAGTATACTTAGTAGGGCTGTCAAAATAACTGATTAATTTTGATTAATTAATTTGAGAAAAAAATTGACCCCGAGCCGTTCTAGTCAGTAACCATTAGACTGTAAAACGAAGGAGAGAGAAGAATGTGCTGCCTAGATCACTAATTGGAACATTTACTTTTAAAAAACGGCCTGATGGTGTTGATAACAATAAAGTATTGATTAAAATAAAGTCCTCTGCAAAATCTGTAGCAAGGAATTTGCATATCACCGGAGTTCATCAACTCTGAAGTCACACATCAATGCAAAGAAATAGTGTTGACATTGAGGGGAGTGTTAATTTATTTTTATTGTGTCCCCTAGGTTATATCTGTGGCCTGAAATGCCTTGTATGTGAAAAAAACTTCTTCCCGAAGCATTGAATGAATTTGAATTATAGGTACATATTAGGTCATATCATAGATCAGGGGTCTCAAACTCTGGCCCGCGGGCCAAATCCGGCCCGTGCCCGGCCCAATTCCAGCCCGCGGCCTAATGTCAAAATAATAATGTAATTCGGCCCTTGAGGGTATTTTTAATTGCGACAAACAACTGTCGTGGCAGATATTCAGACTCGGGCCAGAAATTAAGTCCAAACATCTTGCCTACAACGTAACAAAAATACACCATTTTAAATGTTGAAGCCAAAAAGAAGGCGCAAAAGTCCGGCAGAGTTCCGTGCAAAAATTCCTTTAATGACTACATAGCACAAAGCCTGAGTGGATCGCACGATCGCACTCCCGAACAAAGGTAGAACTCTCACACAGGGCAGCAAAAAGAGACATCGGGATACAGAGTGCACATTCTGGTAGGATGGCTTCGTTATGTTATTAGTAATAGTTAAACTTGATATTTAAAATGTTATAAAAGTATGTTAGCTAGGAATAACTTCAGTGTATTACTTGATTATGATTGAGGTTATATGAATACATGCTTTACAGTTTCAAACTCGTTCTCTCATCATGATGTCTACAAACCATAGTGATAATTTTATACAACACAACAACACTGATTAAAATAGACGATAGATCCAAGTACGGTGACAAATCCCATTTGTACTCTTCTCCACCAGTTGCTAGACATCCAGAGCTTCAATTCAAGCCCAAATTTGCTGCACAAGGTTTTCAGGAAATAGGCCTACTTGTATTACACGCGTGAAACATGAAGACGTGCATTTGTTTGTAATGACGCGGAAGCGATGCAGGCCATAGTTTTGCACAAATTGAAGCAGAAATAGACCTACACTGTCAGACACCAAACAGGACGAGGACCACAATTGCGTCACGTTCAAAAGTTTATTTAAGGGTTGGGGGTTTCAGGGGTTCCGGGGGGGGGTACAGGAGTTCCAAGAGTCTGCGTGTGTGTGTTCCCCCAGTAGCCGAACAGCGAAGGCAGGAGCTGGATGATCCGGGAAGTCCTGGGGGAAACACACACACAACAGCAATTGAAACGAAGCAGCAGTACAGTCAAGGACTAGGCGGTATTCGTAGAAGAGGGACGGAAGGCAGGTCAAGATTACCGGGGCTGGAGAACACAGAAGTAGTCGAGCGGGTCCGGGATCACAGGCAAAGAGTCAGAGGCGTTTTCAATAAACAGGCAGGTAACTGGTGCTGGTTGCAGACGATCTGACAAGTGTGGACTGAAAAGCAAGGCTTTATATAGAGGGCATGATGAGTGGTGAATGCAGTGCAGCTGGTAGGTAACGAGGGTGAGGCAGAGCAGAGCAGGAACAGGTGGAGGTCATCAGGCTTCAATCAGCACGTGTTACCAGGCAGAGAGAGAGCTCATGACAGAACCCCCCCCCTAAGGGACGGCCCCAGAAGTCCCCAAGAGTGACACCACGTCGGGAGGGCGGAGGGGAGCCGGTGGAGGGCTAGAATTCCTCCGAGCGGTCCGAGTGAACATCCTCATCCTCGGAGGGAGCTGGAGGGTCGTGGACAGAAGACGGGACAGGTACCGAGACAGGGTCAGGGTCAGGCACATGACAGGAAGCCGGGCGGGCAGGACGGTTAGGGACCCCTCTGGGGCGGCCCCTACGGATTGCAGGTTGATCAGGATGCAGACGGTGGAAGTCGGCGATGAGTGTCCGGTCCACAATCCGACTGGCTGGCACCCAGGTTCTCTCCTCAGGTCCATAGCCCTCCCAGTCGACGAGATACTGGAGGCCCCTACCTCGCCGTCTGGACCGAAGCAGGCGTCGAACGGTGTACACCAGCCCACCGTCAACGAGGCGAGGAGGAGGAGGAGGAGGAAGCGGCACGGGGACCAGCGGGCTTTCATGCGTCGGCTTGACTTTCGAAACATGGAAAGTAGGGTGCACCCTCATGGAGGTTGGCAACTGGAGCCGGACTGCGGTTGGGCTGATGACCCTCTGGATAGGGAACGGGCCGAGGAATCGAGGTGCCAGTTTACGCGATTCCACCCGCAGTGGGAGATCCTTGGCTGACAGCCACACCTTCTGGCCAACACGGTAGGCGGGTGCCGGCGATCTTCGGCGGTTAGCCCCAGTGGCATAGCTGACAGCTGACTTGAGTAGCGTGGCACGAGCTTGTGACCAGGTACGACGGCAACGGCGGGCATAGGCGAGGGCAGACGGGCAGGACACATCTCCTTCCTGGCTGGGGAACAGGGGGGGCTGGTAGCCATACACACACTGGAAAGGTGACATACCAGTGGCAGAGCAGGTGAGGGAGTTGTGAGCATACTCTATCCACATCAGTTGTTGTGCCCAAGCCTGGGGTTTGCGAGAAACCATGCACCGCAGCGCCTTCTCCAGCTCCTGGTTTGCCCGCTCGGATTGACCATTGGACTGGGGGTGGAACCCAGAGGTGAGACTCACTGTGGCCCCTAGAAGACGGCAGAACTCCTTCCAGAATGTAGAGGTAAATTGCGGGCCTCGGTCAGAGACAACATCCCTGGGCAGCCCGTGTAGACGGAAGACATGATCAAGAACAGCCTGGGCAGTCTCTCTGGCAGATGGCAGTTTAGGGAGGGGAATGAAGTGTGCCATCTTGCTAAACCGGTCAACCACAGTGAGAATGACAGTCATCCCACCTGATGGTGGGAGGCCAGTTACAAAGTCCAAGGAGACGTGGGACCATGGTCGTGTGGGCACAGGCAAGGGCTGGAGTAAACCAGCGGGGGGCCGAGTGGAGGACTTGTTCTGATTGCAGGTGGGGCAGGCACGGACGAATTCTCGGACATCCCTTCTCAAAGACGACCACCAAAAGCGCTGGGCAAGGAGATGGCAGGTGCGGGCGGAGCCCGGGTGGCAGGCAAGGCGGGAGTTGTGTCCCCACTGTATGACCCGGGACCTCAAATTATCTGGGACGAAGAGACGACCGTCTGGGCATGCACTGGGACTGGGATGGTCACGGAGGGCCTCTTGAATTTCCGCCTCGATATCCCAGGTCAGGGCAGCTACGACGCAGGGATCGGGCAGAATTGATGCAGGTTCCTGGGAAGGGGCGTCATCCTTATGAAACTGACGGGAGAGAGCGTCCGGCTTGGTGTTCCGAGAACCTGGGCGGTATGACAGGGTGAAGTTGAATCTGGTGAAAAACAAGGCCCAGCGGGACTGTCTGGGGTTAAGACGTTTGGCATTGCGGATGTATTCGAGGTTTTTGTGATCGGTCCAGACCAGGAACGGAACTGTGGACCCCTCCAGCCAGTGACGCCACTCCTCCAGGGCAAGCTTGACAGCCAACAGCTCACGGTTTCCAACATCATAATTGCGCTCTGCAGGTGAAAGCCGGCGAGAGAAAAATGCACAGGGGTGCAACTTGTTGTCCTCCTCTGCCCGTTGAGAGAGTATGGCCCCGACTCCCACGTCTGAGGCATCCACCTCGACAACGAACTGCCGGTCTGAATCCGGCATCTGGAGGATGGGGGCAGTGGTGAACCGGGCCTTGAGGGTATGAAAGGCTGTGTTGGCCTCTGGGGTCCAGGAAAAGGGGTGTTTGATGCTGGTCAGAGCTGTGAGGGGAGCGGCGACGGAGCTGTAGTTCCGGATGAATTTCCGGTAGAAATTGGCAAAACCGAGGAATTGCTGCAGCTTCTTCCTATTCCCCGGAACTGGCCAGGAGGTAACTGCCGAGACCTTTGCGGGGTCCATCTGGATATTGCCTTCAGCGACGATGTATCCCAGGAATGACACAGTCTGAGCATGGAACTCGCATTTCTCCGCCTTGACATAGAGAGAGTTCTCCAGGAGCCGTCGAAGAACCAGCTGGACATGACGGGTGTGTTCGGACAGAGTTCTGGAGAAAATTAAGATGTCGTCCAGGTACACGAAGACGAATTTATTCAGCATGTCCCGCAGCACATCATTCACCAGCGCCTGGAATACCGCTGGGGCGTTGGTGAGGCCAAATGGCATTACCAGGTACTCATAATGGCCGGTGTGGGTGTTGAATGCTGTCTTCCACTCGTCACCCTCCCTTACTCGCACTAGGTGGTAAGCATTTCTAAGGTCCAGTTTGGTGAAAATAGTGGATCCCTGGAGCAACTCAAAAGCAGAGGTGAGTAAAGGCAGAGGGTACCGGTTCTTCACTGTGACATCATTCAGACCTCGATAATCAATGCAGGGGCGAAGAGAACCATCTTTCTTTCCCACAAAGAAGAACCCGGCACCAGCAGGAGAGGAAGACGGGCGGATGAGTCCAGCTGCCAGGGAGTCCCTGATGTAATCCTCCATAGTTTTTCTTTCAGGAGGGGATAGTGAGTAGAGGTGACCTTTGGGTGGAGCAGTCCCAGGGAGGAGATCAATGGCACAGTCGTACGGACGGTGTGGGGGCAGAGATGTGGCTTTGGTCTTGTTGAACACCTCTCGGAGGCCATGGTAACATTCAGGGACATTAGAAATGTCGTGGGCAATGCTGGGGGGTACTGAGCCGGGGGGCAGCGAGGCAGCACGCAAACAGGTCAGGTGGCAGGCATTTCCCCACTCTTTCACAGTTCCGGAGGCCCAATCGAGGTGAGGATTGTGGAGACGGAGCCAAGGGTAGCCCAGGATTAGGGGTTGGCCTGGAGAGCTGAGCAGGTGGAAGCGGATGGTCTCTCGGTGGTTTCCTGACACCATCATTGTGATGGGGGCTGTGATGCTGGTAACTGTGCCAATTGCGTGACCGTCCAGGGCCCGGGCTGGAACAGGAGTGGACAAGCGATGGCTTTCCAAGCCCAGCTGACGAGCAAGTCCTGTGTCAATAATGTTTGCTTCTGCGCCAGAGTCCACCAGGGCTGCCAGGGTGTGGGTGGAATCAGACAGGTGAAGACAGACTTGGATGAGGGGTTTACGGCTGATGGAGGGCTGAATGTTCATTGAGCTCATCCGGATTCCTCCTACATCTGGTGAGCTCCGGCTTTTGCTGGACAGGTGGCGACTCGATGACCATCACCACCACAGTACAGGCACAAGTTGGAGGTGATGCGTCGCTGGCGCTCTGCAGGGGTTAGGGAGGTGCGGCCGATCTCCATCGGTTCAGACTGGTCCGGCTGGCTAGATGGTGTGGCAGGTGCGGACAGAAGGGCAGTTGGGACACTCCGTGTGCTGGTGGATGGACTCTGGCGCCCTCTCTCATGACGGCGGGCCTGGATCCTGCGGTCGATGCGGACAGCCAGAGCAATGGCTTCATCAAGAGTGGGGGGTTGATCATGGGAAACCAGCTCGTCCTTTATGTAGTCCGCCAGGCTGTGGAGGAAAGCATCCACCAATGCTTCCATGTTCCAGGAGCTCCGACTTGCCACGGTTCGAAAGTCGATGGAGTAATCCGCAACAGTCATTCTGCCTTGGCGAATACTCATCAGGATCCGAGATGCCTCGGCTATTGTGGATTCCAAATCGAATACCTTGAGCATCTCCTCTGCGAATAGGTTGAAGGTTGCACATGCTGGGGTCTGGCGCTCGAACTCCGCCGTTCCCCAGAGTCGAGCTCGGCCCGTCAGGTGAGTGATCACGTAACCGACCCTCGCCCCTTCAGTGGCAAAAGTCCTGGGTTGCAGGGTAAACTGGACACGGCAGCTCGTCAGGAACGCCCGTACCTGGGTTGGGTCGCCGCTGAACCGCTCTGGATTGCCGATCCTGGGTTCAGGGGCTCCGGCAGCCACGGTAGCAGTGGACTGGGCAGGAGACTCGGGTGCTGGGCCGGTGAGCAGGCTGGCTGGGGCTGGGCCGGTGGGAGCAGGCAGAGGAGAAAGGTTGGTGAGAAGTTGAATGATCATTGCAAGTTGTTGCTGTTGCTGCTGGAACTGCTGACGCTGGCTCAAGCCGGCTTGAAGTAGGGAGGCAATGTCAGCAGTGTTGCGGTTTACCTCTCTCTCTGTCTCTTCCAGGCGTTGCATGGCGGTGGGTGGTTCTGGTTCGTCGGTTTCCATGCTGGTTCGACCGTGCGCTGGGTCCATGTTTGGTCAGATCGTACTGTCAGACACCAAACAGGACGAGGACCACAATTGCGTCACGTTCAAAAGTTTATTTAAGGGTTGGGGGTTTCAGGGGTTCCGGGGGGGGGTACAGGAGTTCCAAGAGTCTGCGTGTGTGTGTTCCCCCAGTAGCCGAACAGCGAAGGCAGGAGCTGGATGATCCGGGAAGTCCTGGGGGAAACACACACACACAACAGCAATTGAAACGAAGCAGCAGTACAGTCAAGGACTAGGCGGTATTCGTAGAAGAGGGACGGAAGGCAGGTCAAGATTACCGGGGCTGGAGAACACAGAAGTAGTCGAGCGGGTCCGGGATCACAGGCAAAGAGTCAGAGGCGTTTTCAATAAACAGGCAGGTAACTGGTGCTGGTTGCAGACGATCTGACAAGTGTGGACTGAAAAGCAAGGCTTTATATAGAGGGCATGATGAGTGGTGAATGCAGTGCAGCTGGTAGGTAACGAGGGTGAGGCAGAGCAGAGCAGGAACAGGTGGAGGTCATCAGGCTTCAATCAGCACGTGTTACCAGGCAGAGAGAGAGCTCATGACATACACCAAATGTTGAAAAAACGTTCACGAGTGATGAAGTTTTGGGTAGGCTATGTTATTCACCTAGATTCTGATTCTGAAGGAGAATATCTGCCTTTTGGAGATTATGATCGATCGTCTATTGACAGTGATAGTCACGGTGCGTCTGTGAATGGAGAGGAGTCTTTGCGTGTATACGACAGTGTCCACTAAGCATAGGCCCTACCATGCTTATTTCGACCCTCTGCCCAACATAGCTGGAGGTGGCAGCGGTAATCGTGATGATAGTGTCCGTGATGGACGTGGTACAGACAGCAGGGGTAGTAAAAATAGGGCTCTGAAGAACAAAGTCACCCACGATAGGAACCGATTTGACCAGGCTACTTTATTGTAGGCCTATAATAACGGTTTGTGGTTATAGGCTAGTAATAGTTTACTATTGTTGGTTTACATCTTAGGCTTACTGTTTTCCTGTTAATTTGATACAGTATATGATACACTCCTCAGCACTCATGACCCCCCCCCCCCCCACACACACACACACCCACACACACCTACAAGACTTTTAGCACTTTTACATCCCTCTCCCTATGCTACAAACCTTTTATTTATTTTCTTATTTCATCACACGTCAAAACACACACACACACACACATATCTGACTTTCTCCAACTTTTGCACACTTTTTATTTATTATTTTTGATTTCTCCTCCATCTACCCATGTCCTTGATTGCCTAGCCTTTCTGCCCCCCCCCCCCACCCCACCCCACCCCCATCCCCAACACACACTTACATCATCACTGTCATCACTTCACATACATACAGCACACTGCTTGCTACAGTAAGCCTCCTCTACATACTTGCTGCACACTGCCCCCCCCCCCCCCACATACACAGCACATTGTCTTCAGGATCTTCTCCAACACACATCCTCTACATACTTACAGCACACTGCCCCCACCTACCCACACACACACTACACACACGCACACACACAGTCACTGCTCCACTCCCCTCCCGCCCACACACACATCTTCACTGTCATCACTCACATACATTACATACAGTACTCTGCTTGCAATAGTAAGTCCCTGCCCACCCTCCCCCCCCCCCCCCCCTACATACACAGCACATTATTTCATCAGGAAGCTTCTCCCAACACACATCCCCAACATACTTACAGCACACTGCCCCCCCCCCCCCCCCCCCAATACACAGCACATTGTCTCATGAGGAAGCTTCTCCAACACACATATTGCACACTGCCCTCTCCCCACATACACAGCACACTATCCCATCTCCCCTGTCATCCCCCCAACACACACACCAAGACCCCTGGCAGTTGGGTTAGCCCCTTGAGCCGTGGATCTGCCCAAGGTCCTGGGTAAGGGAGTTTTTCCTTGCCCCTGTTGCTCTTGGGTGCTCCTTGTTGGTGCCCCCCACCCAATCCAAATCCTCCCCCACCTTTTTTATGCAGCCCTTGCCACTTAATCTACTAAACCCCTCTTCTACTGCACTTTTTACCCCCCCCTCAAAGACCACTTTCGAGCCTTTTGAAATTTTGATGTCAAAATCCAATGGTGTTGTTTTCTTAACCATGGTGCCTAAAGTTTGCCATGCAGGTTTAAATAAGATATGAGAAGAATTTTTTTTTATTTGGAGTGAAACACACACATACCTGTTTTTATGCTTTTTGTTTTTTATCATTTGTATTAATATCTTATCATTATTTTATTTATAAGCTAAGGTTGTTAGCACAGGTGTCTAAAAAGAGATAAAAAGATTTGCATGTTCTCTTTGCAGTTTTGTGTAGTATTTAAAAAAAAAAAACATTGCATTTTCAGAAATAGCCGTTCTTTTTTGTATTATTCTTTAAGACTGACGTGGCCCTCCAATCAGATGACGTTGGCCGAAGTGGCCCCCAGCTCATTTGAGTTTGAGACCCCTGTCATAGATTATTATGGCCATTATTTGAACAGTGAAAATAATAATAAAAGAGCTTTTGAACTTTAGTGTCACTAATGCTGATTATTCAATGATTCATTTGAATGTAAATATTTAAAATACTTTCACAGCAAAAAATATATTAGATTAATTAATCACAGAGTATATAATTAATTCAATTACATGTTTTCAACAACATTGACAGCCCTAATACTTAGCCTGCTTTTTAGAAATTCTGTTGTCAGTTGCAAATGGATGTAAAGAGCCCTCTGTTGGTAGTTTCATGTATTTCATGTTAGATCCAGTAAGATTTGAAGACCAGTAGCCTCCTACTCAAACTCTTTGAAATGAATAGGACTTCTTAGCTTCTAGTATGCAGACTTGTTACATCTACACACACACACTCACACATACAGATGCCTAAACACACACACAGATATTCACACAGACACACATACTGGCACACAAGTACGTGCACACACACAGATGCACAAGAACATGCACACATACATGCACTCACACACAAACAACTCTGCATGAAGTAAGCCCGGATTGACCATTGAGAGGCCATATACTGTAAGTCGCCTATACCCATTCACAGTTACACAGCCTGATCAAACCATATCAAAATTTAGCCTATGCTCCTTCACAAAACATTTACTGAGACAGCTTGTCCACTTGTCCAGCGTAATTGATGTAGCCTTCCTAAAACCATTAGGCCAGCTGTATCTGTTCAACTGTTAATGAAATTAAAGAGTAGGCCCAGAGCCCTATAGGCCTAGACTATTTAGGTGTTCAGCTGCATCGTCAATTACAGCCTGATCAGAGGCTTGGTCGCTGGTCTCATTTCAATTAGTGTTAATTGAGTAGGCCTATATATAGGGTACTGAAAGAGTTGTGAGAGCAAGGCTAGTACAGCTTCCTGGTTGTAGACTACCACTTTTATAGATATGAGGCTTAAACCAAACCAGGGTGTTTTATTTTTGTGTCTCTTATGGCTTTACATTGGCCAAACATGTGGTATAAGCCTTGAAATAGTGCAAAAAGATGAGACACATCATGAGGAAAGGTCTGAGAATATTCAAACTGGGACAATTACTTTTGGCACAGGGAATATTTCACTGGGTCGAAATCTGGAATATGAGAGACGATATGTTGGAGAAAACACTGCAGACGATGGCTCCGTCAACGTTCAAGCCGACGATCCAGGCCTGGTGGGTGGACAAAGCGGCACTCCTGACTTTAGGGCCTGGAATCGTATGCGACCAAAGTTATTATGTACTAATGACCTCATGAAGTTCTCTGCACAAGGCCCTGGATGTTCTTCACTCCAGTTAGACAGCGGTAAGAAAAGTATTGGATAACTTGTTTTTGTTTTACAGTGTACACAATAACTCGCTGTCGACATTAGTGGCCTAATTCAGCCGATTCCTTGCAGCCCTTTCACTTGCAGTGTTTGCATCAATAGCTTGAGACCAGACATTCTTTTCTTTTTTTCTATTCAACAGGTGGCACACCTCTCTCACTACACCAGCTACGTCGAGAGTGTGGCTACTCTGTGAAAAGGACTGCGGTGGGCCTCGTGCTTCTCGCCACTTTTGATGGTTGTGATGTTATAAAACGGGTAGGCTATGGTTTTCCTGTCATCAGAGGATTTTTTAATTTTTTTTTATTTTTTTTTTATTTTAATTTTCTTCAGAGTAGGAGTAACATTAGCCCATAGCGATGCCAACAATCACTACAAAACAAAACTCCATATTTTCACACCTTATTAATGCCTTAATTCTGGCATTAAATTTCCTAGTGAATCAACAACAAAACCAAGAGAATGCAAAGTTTAAATAAAATAAAGAAATGTCTTTCAGCCACTTGAACGTGACAAATTTGTGAAAGCAGGCCTGTAAATATAATCCTTAGTTCGCTTGTTTATGATGTATATTTTAACAGAAGGTATTGTTGAATAAAGTTTCCATTGCTATAGCAGGAAGTTTTAGCATTGTCTGCATGGAGCAAGCTCATTACAGTCTCTTGATGTGTCCTGTTTTAGTATTGGTCTGTTATCCTCTTCAGGCTTTTCTGTTGGCGTACATTTCATGAATTGATTTCAGTAGCTTGAATTTACAGTTAAGCTTTCCTGGGTGACGTCCCATCAACTCGCCAGAGGAATGGAGGCTAATCGTGAACATAGTAACAATTACATACAATTTGAATACCATTTGGTCCCTTGCAAACCGATATGTGAGCATAGGAGTTGCCATACTGGTTGTATATGTAAGGCGGTTCAAGAGCCTTACATATACAACCGGTATGGCCACTCCTATGTGAAGTGTTCCTGTAGTCGGGCAAAAGGACCCCCAAGCAATTATGTAGCATTTAAATTCATGTGGGACATGTTTCAGTTTTGAGCTAGTTGTATGACTGCATTATTTTATATCTTCCTCCAGGGCAATAGCCACTTGCTGCAGATGTTGTGGCACGGCAATCCAGTAACCCTCTCCTGCCCTGCATCAAGCTCAGACCAAGCCTCTCTAGTTGTATCCACTACTCCAGCTCCAACTACCGACGCACCTTCTACAGCTGCTGAGCTTCCTCCACAGAATCAACAGTGGATGAATCCCTTCTTTGGAGACTACTACCCTGTAATGCCTGTGAAAATTCCCCCTCAAACTACTGTTGCACCTACCACAGCGGCTGAGCTTCCTCCACAGAATCAACAGTGGATGAATCCCCTCTTTGGAGGCTACTACCCTGTAATGCCTGTGAATGGTCCCCCTCAAACTACTGTTGCACCAACTACAGAAGCCCCTTCGGCAGCTGCTGAGCTTCCTCCACAGAATCAACAGTGGATGAATCCCTTCTTTGGAGACTACTACCCTGTAATGCCTGTGAAAATTCCCCCTCAAACTACTGTTGCACCTACCACAGCGGCTGAGCTTCCTCCACAGAATCAACAGTGGATGAATCCCCTCTTTGGAGGCTACTACCCTGTAATGCCTGTGAATGGTCCCCCTCAAACTACTGTTGCACCAACTACAGAAGCCCCTTCGGCAGCTGCTGAGCTTCCTCCACAGAATCAACAGTGGATGAATCCCCTCTTTGGAGGCTACTACCCTGTAATGCCTGTGAATGGTCCCCCTCAAACTACTGTTGCACCAACTACAGAAGCCCCTTCGGCAGCTGCTGAGCTTCCTCCACAGAATCAACAGTGGATGAATCCCTTCTTTGGAGACTACTACCCTGTAATGCCTGTGAAAATTCCCCCTCAAACTACTGTTGCACCTACCACAGCGGCTGAGCTTCCTCCACAGAATCAACAGTGGATGAATCCCCTCTTTGGAGGCTACTACCCTGTAATGCCTGTGAATGGTCCCCCTCAAACTACTGTTGCACCAACTACAGAAGCCCCTTCGGCAGCTGCTGAGCTTCCTCCACAGAATCAACAGTGGATGAATCCCTTTGGAGGCTACTACCCTGTAATGCCTGTGAATATTCCCCCTCAAACTACTGTTGCACCTACCACAGCGGCTGAGCTTCCTCCACAGAATCAACAGTGGATGAATCCCTTCTTTGGAGGCTACTACCCTGTAATGCCTGTGAATATTCCCCCTCAAACTACTGTTGCACCTACCACAGCGGCTGAGCTTCCTCCACAGAATCAACAGTGGATGAATCCCTTCTTTGGAGGCTACTACCCTGTAATGCCTGTGAATATTCCCCCTCAAACTACTGTTGCACCAACTACAGAAGCCCCTTCGGCAGCTGCTGAGCCTCCTCCACAGAATCAACAGTGGATGAATCCCCTCTTTGGAGGCTACTACCCTGTAATGCCTGTGAATATTCCCCCTCAAACTACAGAAGCACCTACCACAGCGGCTGAGCCTCCTCCACAGAATCAACAGTGGATGAATCCCCTCTTTGGAGGCTACTACCCTGTAATGCCTGTGAATTTTCCCCCTCAAACTACTGTTGCACCAACTACAGAAGCCCCTTCGGCAGCTGCTGAGCTTCCTCCACAGAATCAACAGTGGATGCATCATCGGTCTAGAGGCTGCAGGGGTCCTAGGTCTGGAGGCCGCTGGGGGCATCCTTAAGGTCAGTGAAGAATCCCTCAAACTACTACTGCTCCAACTACAGAAGCACCTTCTACAGCTCCCCAACTTCAAAAACAATGAACCACTTATTACAGGTACTATCAGTACCTTTTTCAACTGCACCCTAAAACGGTAGATGCCCTACTCCAAACCTTTTATTTTCCAACTCAGTCTTTATTCCAATGTGTGTCATTTAATGCATGTATTAAAAAGTGTATCTGGAATTTAAGTTGTCAGATCATTTGTTCAAGCTGCTTGTCATGAGTGGTTTTGCTGAAGATTTGTCTTGATTTAGCCAGAACTGGAAGTTTAAATTCTACTGCCATATTGCTGATATGAGCACAATAATAGAGGCCAAGTGTTTAACACAATCCAAGTGGAAGTCTTTGTTTCTACTATATGTAAATAAACTAGATGTACTGCATAGCGGTACAAAATATAACCGCCACTCAGTCCTGTACATCCGTTCCGCAAAAATAAATCACACTTCAATTTGTCTCCATATTTTACTCCATCCCCCACTCGTGAAACTTTTGTGTATGCTTGTTTGGCATGCCTGAGTGTGTGTGTGCGGCTGCACAGAGTAGCCTACTGGTGCTGAAAAGGTGAATAGATTGTAGAATAGCCAAAGATGTAGCATTGTTATAAAACCTTTAACATCTCTAAACAATCACAAGTAGGGCAGTTCATCCATTGCAACTGGATTGATGAAAGGTCACTTACACCTGTAGGCTACATTGTATTTGGGAAAAGCAAAAGGTATCAGCATAATGTTGTTTTTATTTATAAACAAAAACATCTGTCAGTTCCGTGCCGTTTTCAACAGCTATCAAAAACAAAGGTCATTTTTGGATGGATGGATTTTTTTTGTGAATTTCTTCTTCTACATAAGATTTGTCCTCTTTAGTTCATGTAATACTTTATTGTCAATGCACAAATTAACAATAGTCTGAAACGAAATGCTGTTTTACATCTAGTGGTGCAAATAACTGACATGTCCAAATGGGCCTTGATATGCGTCGCTAGACTGTTCATACACATTTTAACGGGCCAAAGTTGAAGAGCTGTTGTCCGTTATTGTTCGTGCAAATATAGGCTGATTCATGTTCCCTTGCATTGTGTAACTGAGGTCCATGGCTAGTCTGGCTTTCACCAGACCAACCTCAGTCTTTTAAGAAATCAAAAAATAAATAGCGGGCAGATCAGGCTGGGTTCACCAAGCCTAGTCCATAGGCACCCGATATTGTTCACGCTCTGGCTATTCTAAATGCAAAAATGCATCAGGGAGTTATGACAAAACTGTAACTAACACTAGATCCTAATAGAAAGCTGTTAGCTTCCCTAAGCTACAGGTAGGCTTATAAGGTAGGCCTATTTACAACATAAATTGTCAATAGGCTATGCTGGCGACACAAATAAAATCTCCTTTGGAAACCAATGGCTTACGCCTTACAGTATCAAGCGGACTTAAACTGCCATATCGTGGCGAAAAGTTGTAATAAAATTCACGCAGCTCCATGAGTCAAGGAAAGCGCGAATGAAGTAGCCACTTCTAAATGGGACCCACTACACAGTAGCTTAAGGTGTGTTGCTAAAGCAGCCATAATGAAATGAAGGTGTCATTGTTTGGATACTTCACACACACGTGCTTTTTAATTTCACATACTACAACTACCAAGCTGGAATCAAAGCACATCGATTCCCCTCTCACACCCTGCACGCACTTAAAACAAAATAAACAGGCGTCTCAGTCTCACGCATGTATAGGCAAAACTGTATCAGACCGGTGTAATGTTGGTAAATCTTCCATTGCACAGAATGATTTTTGTAGCACATGCAACAAATGACAGTCGAAAGATACAATTACAGTGCTGCTATCAATTTGCTTGGTATAACCGCATTTATAGTTTTCTACAAATGCAATCAATCAAATTGGCCTCCATCATCACTCAACCAACGCTAACGGTAACATTACCTATGTCCTTATTGATATTATAAGATTAACGTACCTGCAGTAAAAACCAAGCATGTCCGATAAACATCCTCAGATTTATTTTGGCTTCAAGAAGAAATGGGAATTACATTTCATGTGAACATCATCCTATCCTTATTAGACGTTCTCTGCGGTAAACTATAGTCCTTGTAGGAAGCGTCCATTGTTATTCCAACCCACGTTTAACTTCCATCAAAATTACATCTCACTGCAACGATGCGCCATCTAGTGGACAAACGACTACTTATCGCCAATACTGGAAATGCAGCCATGATGATGATGATGAATATATATTTTGGCTTTCTTTTAATCCTACTGAATTTGTAATTATGTATCGGCCGTTCTAATACCGATAGTATGTGGGTGCCTGTGTGTGTGTGTGCATGTGTATATGTGTGCACCGCCATCTACAGGCCAATGAGTGTACAGTCACTAAATGTACACATAATCTATTTTTTTAAGACCCCCCTATGGATGAAATTCTACGACACTTGGCATACCCCCAGAGAATGCCAGGTCAATCATACAAATAAAATGTGGTGCAGTTCTGAACATCTTAACTGAAGATAGGGGCGATTAAAGCAGAATAATATTGCATTTTCATTTTTTATGGGGGGGGGCAAATCACAAATGATTGATTATGGGCCAGATTGATGTGGGCCCTTGAGACCAACATACTATAAAAGATTCTTCATCCTCGGTGCCACGGTTCAGGTAGTTATTTAGGAAAAACTGCCCTGCCCTGCCCAGCATAATGTTGTTTTTATTTATAAACAAAAACATCTGTCAGTTCCGTGCCGTTTTCAACAGCTATCAAAAACAAAGGTCATTTTTGGATGGATGGATTTTTTTTGTGAATTTCTTCTTCTACATAAGATTTGTCCTCTTTAGTTCATGTAATACTTTATTGTCAATGCACAAATTAACAATAGTCTGAAACGAAATGCTGTTTTACATCTAGTGGTGCAAATAACTGACATGTCCAAATGGGCCTTGATATGCGTCGCTAGACTGTTCATACACATTTTAACGGGCCAAAGTTGAAGAGCTGTTGTCCGTTATTGTTCGTGCAAATATAGGCTGATTCATGTTCCCTTGCATTGTGTAACTGAGGTCCATGGCTAGTCTGGCTTTCACCAGACCAACCTCAGTCTTTTAAGAAATCAAAAAATAAATAGCGGGCAGATCAGGCTGGGTTCACCAAGCCTAGTCTAGTCCATAGGCACCCGATATTGTTCACGCTCTGGCTATTCTAAATGCAAAAATGCATCAGGGAGTTATGACAAAACTGTAACTAACACTAGATCCTAATAGAAAGCTGTTAGCTTCCCTAAGCTACAGGTAGGCTTATAAGGTAGGCCTATTTACAACATAAATTGTCAATAGGCTATGCTGGCGACACAAATAAAATCTCCTTTGGAAACCAATGGCTTACGCCTTACAGTATCAAGCGGACTTAAACTGCCATATCGTGGCGAAAAGTTGTAATAAAATTCACGCAGCTCCATGAGTCAAGGAAAGCGCGAATGAAGTAGCCACTTCTAAATGGGACCCACTACACAGTAGCTTAAGGTGTGTTGCTAAAGCAGCCATAATGAAATGAAGGTGTCATTGTTTGGATACTTCACACACACGTGCTTTTTAATTTCACATACTACAACTACCAAGCTGGAATCAAAGCACATCGATTCCCCTCTCACACCCTGCACGCACTTAAAACAAAATAAACAGGCGTCTCAGTCTCACGCATGTATAGGCAAAACTGTATCAGACCGGTGTAATGTTGGTAAATCTTCCATTGCACAGAATGATTTTTGTAGCACATGCAACAAATGACAGTCGAAAGATACAATTACAGTGCTGCTATCAATTTGCTTGGTATAACCGCATTTATAGTTTTCTACAAATGCAATCAATCAAATTGGCCTCCATCATCACTCAACCAACGCTAACGGTAACATTACCTATGTCCTTATTGATATTATAAGATTAACGTACCTGCAGTAAAAACCAAGCATGTCCGATAAACATCCTCAGATTTATTTTGGCTTCAAGAAGAAATGGGAATTACATTTCATGTGAACATCATCCTATCCTTATTAGACGTTCTCTGCGGTAAACTATAGTCCTTGTAGGAAGCGTCCATTGTTATTCCAACCCACGTTTAACTTCCATCAAAATTACATCTCACTGCAACGATGCGCCATCTAGTGGACAAACGACTACTTATCGCCAATACTGGAAATGCAGCCATGATGATGATGATGAATATATATTTTGGCTTTCTTTTAATCCTACTGAATTTGTAATTATGTATCGGCCGTTCTAATACCGATAGTATGTGGGTGCCTGTGTGTGTGTGTGCATGTGTATATGTGTGCACCGCCATCTACAGGCCAATGAGTGTACAGTCACTAAATGTACACATAATCTATTTTTTTAAGACCCCCCTATGGATGAAATTCTACGACACTTGGCATACCCCCAGAGAATGCCAGGTCAATCATACAAATAAAATGTGGTGCAGTTCTGAACATCTTAACTGAAGATAGGGGCGATTAAAGCAGAATAATATTGCATTTTCATTTTTTATGGGGGGGGCAAATCACAAATGATTGATTATGGGCCAGATTGATGTGGGCCCTTGAGACCAACATACTATAAAAGATTCTTCATCCTCGGTGCCACGGTTCAGGTAGTTATTTAGGAAAAACTGCTTTTTTTGCGGTTCGGGGGGCCCAGCAGGGGGGGGGAGTGGACCCCGGGGATGAAACGAAAATTTTCCGTAAAAGTCTAGTGGGACTACATACCCACCAAATGTCATGTGTCCCGGTGGTTCGGTGTCCCGGGTATCGTTGACCAAAAATTCAGGAAGTAGATTACGAGAAAAAAAAAAAAAAAAAAAAACTTTGACAATCCCTATATGACCGCTTCGCTAGCGGCGGTTATAATAAGATGTCCTGCTCACTCACGCATGTTTAAAAGAGGCCAATTGCTGATGACGTAGCGCATCAAAAAAGCTATATGAACAAACACGCAAATTGCAGGTAATATGAACTGATACCATGCGAGAAAGCATGAGGCCACCCAGAGGCCAACTACTAGTTGAACCTAGCCTCATTATCACATATTTTGGGGCAGACAGAGTGAAAAAACAACACACAATTTCATTTAATTAACCAGAAGAATAAAAATGGAATCCTGATTAAGGACGCTTTCACACCTAGCTCTTTTTGAATCGGAACGTGGAGCGTTTCCCCTCAAGGATTGGTTCTATATATCTAGCTAGCCCATGTTTTGAATTTCAAGCGAATGTCTTAGGCTAGCTTTACCGGTGTTACTTGGAAAACGGGAGAGAGTGGGAGAAGCCTAGACTTTGGACACGCGCGCACACACACACGCACATAAGGAGCTCTTAATAGCCAATGTGGGGTTAGGTGGTGACTGCGGGATAGTAGGCCTATCTTCAGCTGTCAAATGTTACCAATCAGGGAAAAATTTAATCGCGTGTGGATTTGTCTGTAGACCAACCTTTATCTCACGTGGGTTTGTTATATCATTTGTTGCGATATAAATGCTGCCATGTGAACACAAACGAATCCAGGGGACAATGACGAAAAATTTGATCGATTCAGCCCGTGATTTGGAACAAAAGTATGAAAGCGCCGTTACTCTGACCGCTATACAATAGTGCCAACTGAGTCCCTGCGAGTCCAATTGAGACAATATCCTTTATGGACATTTATAGACATTTTTGTCTGTTGTCACAGTTCATGAGCACATAATATGTTTTATATATTATATGTATTATATACTTATATATTATATTTATTAATTATTTAATTATATTACAATATAATTTTTATTTTGATTAACTAACGGCCTAATATTTATGCAATGACGAGTTTGGAAAGCAATGAATAAGAAACATAGGCATGTGTGTAAAACCGCGATTGAACTGCTTATCTACTACGCAATAATGTGGCTGTCATACACGTCATAAACGACGCACTTAAAAATCCATGCATCTGTTCTGGATGGAGCGCAAAGCAACAAACAAACAGACCGATCGAGGAAAGATAGCATAGAGAGTTGTTCTGCCATATCCTATAGCGAATTCACATTTTGTCCAATCAAGAGGTTACGTCTTCACTATGGTGAGTTTAGGGGAATTTCGGAGATAGTAGGCCTACTTTTATTACTTTTTAATTACTTTATAAATCCCCCATATTTCCACTTTCTAAATGAATCGTATTATAGGCTACTGTGCGTTTCCAAAAAAGAAGTTGGATTAATAACAAAGGCCTACCCATTTCACCTTAAACATTGTGAAAAAGTTCGAGAGGGAAAACGGCATAGGTAAATATAAACGTCTTGGTTTATTTTAGACCCATGTGAACAGTGATTCACCAGCGGCCAAAGGGAAAGCAACCTCCCAGGTGAAATCCAGTGCAGAGGACTTCGGTGGGGTAAGACTGTGAAAATGTATTACACATTAAAAAAAAGAAAACCTATCTTAGATAAAGTTGGAATGTGAATCACAGTACTTATCAGTGATCACCTCACATTTTACTCGCAGGACCTGACTGAGTTCACTTCCAAATTCATTTCTGCCGAGGATCTGGAACGCATGCATCGTTCTTCAGAACCTCACAGACTTTTCACCCTTAGCTCACCAAGGCTTAATTTGGACCTCAGGGCTGAGACTCTGAAGGTTGCGCGGGATGCTGCAACAGGCCAAGAACAGGCTTTGAAGGTGGCCATAGAAAGCATAAGGAGAGAGATGAAGCAAGTGATGAGGAGCAGACAGGGGGAAAGAGAGAGGAAGTTAGCAGTCCTGCTGGAGGGTAGAGAGACGCGGGTCATGGAAGTGGAGAAATGGAGAAACGAGGGAAAAAAACATCTCTCCCATCAAAAAAGGGAAGAAGGAGAGTGTTTAATGCTCAAAGACGCTATTGCTCAGCTACCCAGGGTAATACATTCCCTGGACCGCATGAGAATGGTGGAGCTTGAGGAGTGGGTGAAGAAAGAGGAAGAAGAGGACAGCTTGGAGTGGACAACGTGGAGGGAGCAAGTTTTACACTTGGACACCATCACCAGGCAGCAGAGCAGAGACGCAGTGGCCAGAGTCGCTCAGCTCTGGAATACAGCAGAAAATGGAGGACGCCAGAACATTGTGAGTTACTGAAAAAAAGATGCAGTTCTGTTTCGATCTATCTTGTCAAAATATTAGTGTCTATTTCCTAATGTAAAATTTCCTAAGATAGCACAGTACTCATAAGTTATGGACATGATAGTGGATGCAGAGGAAAGGAACACCCTAGCTCCTGTTATTTCATCTCAGATATTGTTGGTGCATTAGTATCAGAAGTACAGCCTTTCACCCATGTATTGTCAATTACAAGATGCTATTTTTCTTTCAACAATACAGAGTGCTGCAACACTGGCTCTACCATCCAAGCTCCCTCCTCTGCCATCACAACTCCCTCCTCTGCTGTCCAAGCTCCCTCATCTGCCATCACAACTCCCTCCTCTGCTGTCCAAGCTCCCTCATCTGCCATCACAACTCCCTCCTCTGCCATCAAAACTCCCTCCTCTGCCATCACAACTCCCTCCTCTGCCATCAAAACTAGCTCCTCTGCCATCCAAGCTCCCCCCATTGCCAGCCAAGCTCCCCCATTTGAATCCACCCCTTCTGAGAGCATTCTGCAACCCAGTTGCCCCTCTGCCTCCCATCCAGTGCAGGAGAAAACAAGAGGACCTAGACCTAGAGAGTGTTTCAGAACATTCCACACAGGTGAAAGAACATTCAGACCATCAGAACCATGTCATACTCCTCACCAGTATAACCCAGGATAGGTATAGAGTTTTAAGCTGTATGTAATCTACACAGATGTTGGACATATTTTGGTGTCAGGTAGAAGTTGGACAATATTAGCCAATTAGAAGTCCAGTCTGCCTGCTGCAGACAGTAAAAATGTAGCTGAAGGAAAAGTATTGTAGCAACCTAATGACAGTCAAGCTCCTCTCTCTTTCTGTCTGTCTGTCTGTCTGTCTGTCTCTCTCTCTCTCTCTCTCTCTCTCTCTCTCTCTTTGACAAAGAGTGCTGTGACAGAGCATTTGATGGTGAATCTGGATGCTGATGGTCAAAGTCCAGAGGCTACCAGCACATTGTCCTCTGAGTCCCTAGCAGCAGGTGACAGCGTGGTAGAGCAGGAGAGGAAAAAGACGAGAAGCATTAAAGAGAGGTGAGATTGCAAACACACAAAACAGTTAACATGATCTCTCTGAAGAATGTACTAGACTTCAGGTCAGGTTCATGAACTGACACAAGAAGTTGGGTAAAACGTAAACTTATACCTGTTAGCTTAACAGAAAGTCTTTTTGAATACTTCAAAGATGTTGTAATAGAAATTGCAATAACTCTGTGAAACATTTTCTTTTGTTTGTAGGTTTTTTCAGTTCATCAGGAAACTGAACTGCTGCAGTGCCAAAGAGGACTAGAAAGTCCCATCAACCCACTTTGATCATTTGTATTAGTTTAATTTTCCTAGCCACCATAAATAAATCATAATTGAAATCCATGGTCATTTCTGCATGTGTAATTTCATTCATTTAATTTCATAGGGATATTATTGTTTGGCTATCTGAATATTCTTGATGACTATTGCAAAAGATCTTCTGAGCATCCCAACATTGAGTGCCTGCTTTATGTGTTTAATTAGATTATAGATAAACAGAGCAGCATACTATTAACAACTGGTGTCAAGCTTATCTTTTTTATGCCCATCTCTACCACTAGATGATGTCAGCTTGAATGAAATCCTGAACCTGAAACAGGGCCTGGCCCCAGCCTAGTTCATAAGCGCACATTTTGCCACTGCCCTTGGCTTGAAACTCTACATTAGTTTTAACTGACTGTGCCTCAGGGAGCGCCCTGATGTCCGTTGTTGTGAGGTGTGAGGTAAAACTGAGACTACATTATTGAATGCGTGCTCAGAGACCACCTGCAATGCACCATCACTGGACAGCAACCCACTGTCAATAAAGCCCCAGCTTGGAACGTATTTGGGCAGTGCAAGTTCTCACTGGCCCAGGGCTTGTGCAGTCCAACACGTCTTCACTTTTATGAGAGATACCAACAGGGATAATGGCTGTTCTGTCACATGTATTACTATTACCGGTAATGACATTCAGTCTTCATAGTCCTTTGGCCCCACTCCTCGGCTGCTTGTCCACCTCTTGATGAGATCCAGACAGTGGGACCGGGAAACTACGCTGGCTCCCGAGCTCCCTTTGTAGCAGAGTTAATTATTACACTTTCACTTCCATTACCAGTTAACTTTTGATATTCCTATTTTATTTTCTTGGTAAAATTTTTCACAGGCATCTTTAATAATGAGCACCCTCTCACACTGTTAACAGTCTCTGCAGTGCAGTTCTGTTTCATGATAAGTTTGCAATGATGAGTTCCACTAAAATAGCTGGACAAATGTATTAATTGTGATAATATTTCTCATACAATTAATCCATCTGCACTGAAGGTCTCAATATTAATATTAGAGACTATTTTTGTTTTGTTTTATTTCGTAATGGTGCAAATCGTGAAGATCACGTTGTGGCTTGCTAGTGCTTGTGACCTATATAGCGTAACTTGTATAACTGTCATATAAGTGACTACATTGAGTAGAACAACTTCTGTCTTTGTTTATCTACCTTTACGAACCTGAGAAACATACATACATACCTACAGTACATACATACATACATGCAAACACATGCACATAAAGATACATTCACACACATGCAGGCACACACACACATACAGACACACACACACAAGCACAGATAAACACACACAGACTCACACGCACGCACACACACACACATAAACACAAACATGTACCACACACATGCGCACACACACGTGTGTGAAGGAACGATAAGAGTATGGAGGAATGAAGGAGAGACAGACATGAGAAATAATATGGAGCTAAATTTGTCTCAATTATATTTGTATATGCACAGAGGGGGATCCACAAATATTTCTTGATTTGCATGTGTGTTTTGATATCTACAAATACAAAAATCATATTTGTAACTCGTATATTGATTTTTACAAATATAGATGTGCATTTGTAAATAAAATGCCATTTGTAAAACCGAAAATTTCATTTGTGAAATGTGATTCTGCATTTGTGGATCACAAGCACACGCATTCTACGCTTTCCAAAGTTACATGTTTTTGAGACATTCTTCACATGAAAGTCACACAAATCCACACGTAAATAGGCCTAGCCTACTTTAATTCACCGGCACACAGAAATCGCAATCCAGTAGATGGCGACATCCACAAATATTTTTTGACTTGCATGTTTTGACATCCACAAATAAAAAAAATCATATTTGTAACTTGTAAAATGGTTTTCACAATTGTAGATGTGTATTTGTAAATGAAATGGCATTTGTAAAACTGAAAATTGCCTTTGTGAAATCTAATTTTTCATTTGTGGATCACCAGCACACACAGTTTTCGTTTTTGCATTTGTGGATCAGCATTTGTGGATCACGTATTTTTGAGACAAACTTTGCAGCAGAGAAGCCACCCAGATCCACAAGTAGCCTGCTGACACTTTCTAATCCAGTAGATGGCAGTGTTGTTCTATGGGACTCATAACAAAAGATTCTTTGCTCATAACACACAGAGCTAGCGAACCTAGTTCTTAAATCTAAGAGTTATGCATTTTACAACAAGCTTTTTGATGGGAAAAGTGGTGTTTAATTTCCATAATCTTTGTTTAGTAAACGCATAAAACAGTCAGTTTGCAAGCGAAATCAAGAATTACGATCTTTGAGTTTGTTTATAGTTACCTAGCAACCGAGGCTTTAAGTGTTAAAACCAAATATTCTAGAACAGAGTTATGAACATTCAGACGCTTGAGTGAAATCTCGACCTTATTAGTGATTGATAGCCTATAGTCTAGTCGTGATCCCCATAGGCCCAATAGTGTAGAAATGTTGAGTACCCTAAAGTTTTATTGCAGAAATGTCATCTATAGGCCTAGTGGGTGGAATTCAACTTGGTTGCCTAAAGTTGCACTTTGGGCAATTTGCATAATTAGCATAAATAGGCAATTAAGGCGAGGCAGTACAGGTGAATAGGGTAAAACATTTAAATACTAGATATCACCATGAAACTTTCTGAATTGATTACTTATGTTAAGATGAGAAAAAAAATGTATTGCATGTTTTTTATATTTTAATGTTTACATATGCAAATGAGGCCCTATCTCATTAAAAATGCTCTAATTTGCATACACACAAAAGCAGATAGTGTGATAAAGCCAGGCTCAAAATTGTTTTTCCAAGGTAAACACGTGTACTTGGTTGGGTGAGTTGGTGAAAACCTTTAAGAAACTTGGTAAGGAGGCAGTGTTGACCTATGGACAGACAGATTAAGAAATTAAGTGTGCCATGCAAAACTAGAAAAGCACTCTGAGAGTGCAGACCTCCACCAAGCGAAAACATAACCGCCTCCTGGATCCAGACGGTGATCCGATCACTCCCAAATTTTTGGAGTTATCTTGCGAACAAGTGTTTACCTTGGAAAAACAATTTTGAGCCTGGCTTTATCATACTATCTGCTTTTGTGTGTATGCAAATTAGAGCATTTTTAATGAGATAGAGCCTCATTTGCAAATGTAAACATTAAAATATAAAAAACATTGAGAGGGACTGCAATTATTTAGCCTTGGGCAGTTCAGATGTGGTAGCCTAAACACTAAAAACTGTTGTCACTCTTACACACAGTGTATCATTAACATCAGTAGTCAAAACCATAGATAGATAGATAGATAGATAGATAGATAGATAGATAGATAGATAATTTATTGATCCCCAGGGGAAATTCAGGGGAAATTCAAGTATACTGTTAAAAAAAAATACAGTGTCTTTCTATCGAAGCCTACCACCAGAGAATGTCTAATAATCATTGGCTCAAGAGACAGTTCCTACTTGCCTCAAGCAGTCTGTTATTGTTCCAGTACCGAAAAACAAGTGTTTTGAGAAGCTTGTGAAAAACATTATCTGCTCATCCCTCTCTGCCTCCTTCGACCCCCTCCAAATTGCTTACAGAGCCAACAGGTCTACAGAGGATGCCATCTCAAACCTCATGCACACCACCTTAACTCACCTGGAGGAGGGGAATGGAAATTATGTGAGGATGCTGTTCATTGACTTTAGTTCAGCATTCAACACGATAGTACCTCTCACCTTGGTCACAAAGATGAAGGCCTTAGGACTGAACACCACCCTGTGTCACTAGATATTTGACTTTCTCACCAACCGTTCACAAGTGGTTAGAGTGGGGGGTCTGACATCTGACACATTTACCATCAGCACTGGTGCTCCCCAAGGCTGTGTTCTGAGTCCACTGCTGTACAACATCTACACGCATGACTGCAAAGCCAACAGTAGTCATACCTCCATCATCAAGTTTGCAGATGACACAGTGATCTTGGGCCTGATTAGTAACAACAATGAATAGCTCTACTTGGATCAGGTTGATGAGGTGGCACAGTGGTATCAATCTAACAGCTTGACACTGAATGTCAATAAAACCAAGGAAATGGTAGTGGATTACAGAAGGCAGCAGCAGAACTACAGTTACACCCCACTAATGATCAGCAGGCAACCTGTAGAGAGAGTCACAAGTTTTAAATACCTTGGTGTCCACATTACTGAAGACTTAACATGGACTGTTAACACTCAATATGTTCTGAAGAAGTCCAGACAACGACTGTACTTCCTTCGTCAGCTAAGGAAATTCAAAGTTTCTACATCCATCATGAAGGCCTTCTACACTTCAGTGGTTGAGAGTGTTCTAACTGGTAGCATCATCACCTGGTATGGGAACACCACAGTTAGAGATTGTAGTACTGCAGAGAGTAGTGCGCTCAGCTGAACGTACTATAAGAACTCAACTCCCTGCTCTACAAGATATCTATTCCAGAAGAATACTCCTAAGAGCCCAAAAGATTCTGAAGGACTCTTCTCATCCTAACAATGGATTATTCCTACCGCTGAAATCAAGAAGACGCCTATGTAGTCACAAAGCCAGAACTGAGAGACTTATCCCCAGGCCATCCGAACTCTGAACTCACACGATACTGACTTTGCACTCATTCACTCATGACCCCCCCCCCCCCCCCCCCCCCCCCCACACACACACACACACACACACACACACCTACATGACTTTAGCACTTTTACATCCCTCTCCCATATGCTACAGACCTTTTATTTATTTTCTTATTTCATCACACGTCAAAACACACACACACACATACACACACACACATACACACACACACACACACACACACACACATATCTGACTTTCTCCAACTTTTGCACATCTCCATAGAACTTTTTATTTATTATTTTTTGATTTCTCCTTCATCTATCTACCCATGTCCTTGATTGCCTAGCCTTTCTGCCCCCCCCCCCCCCATCCCCAACACACACACAAAAAACACACACACTTACATCATCACTGTCATCACCTCACATACATACAGCACACTGCTTGCTACAGTAAGCCTCCTCTACATACTTGCTGCACACTGCCCCCCCCCCTACATACACAGCACATTTTCTTCAGGATCTTCTCCAACACACATCCTCTACATACTTACAGCACACTGCCCCCACCTACCCACACACACACACACACACACACAGTCACTGCTCCACTTCCTTCCCGCCCACACACACATCTTCACTGTCATCACTCACATACATCATACATACAGTACTCTGCTTGCAATAGTCCCTTCACCATACTTGCAGTACACTGCCGCCCCCTCTCCCCTACATACACAGCACATTATTTCATCAGGAAGCTTCTCCAACACACATCCCCAACATACTTACAGCACATTAACCCCCCCCCCCCCCCCCCCCCATACACAGCACATTGTCTCATGAGGAAGCTTCTCCAACACACATATTGCACACTGCCCTCTCCCCACATACACAGCACACTATCCCATCTCCCTTGTCATCACCCCAACACACACACCAAGACCCCTGGCAGTTGGGTTAGCCCCTTGAGCCGTGGATCTGCCCAAGGTTTCTTCCTTGGTAAGGGAGTTTTTCCTTGCACCCCCCCCCCCCCCATCCCAATCCTCCCCCACCTTTCTTGCAGCCCTTGCCACTTAATCTACTAAACCCCTCTTCTACTGCACTCCCCCGCCCCCCCCCCCCCCCCCCCTTACTTCCAGTAACTATATGCATGTGACAATAAACTTCCTTGTATCCCTGTATAACCTAGCGTTCATGGGCTTCGGAAAAACCTTTCTCCACATCATCATTCCGCGTCATTCACGTCACTTAATGTGTGAGTCAGAGGTCGGAAACTGGGGCTAGATTTGCCAAGTTAGGGGCTCGTCATCACTTTTGTCGTCACGTTGTAGTTCGTTTGTAGTCCATGTGGCCTTTCATGTCCAACAGTTTTAATGGGAATTTGCCGTTTTTGTCACTTGAAAGCTGCATATCATTCTTTCACGAGCATCTTACACTATATTTTAAGCAAATACAGTTGTTTGTTTAGAATTAGTGAGTGTATGTTTTAACATTTGTTGTGGCATCCCTGTTTGTCACACATTCTGATGGCAAAGCACATGAACACTTGCTGTCGGAAAAACAAAGTAGCCATGTGGGCGGTCCTTGTCATTCCGAGGTGCCCTGAATGCACCCTACCAAAGATCTTTGACCCTACCACCCTGGTATGGATATGATGTCAGAATAAATACTCTTATATCGCGAGATCTTGTGACGTCAAATTCGAGAGAGAGGAAAATGTCGCTAGCGAGGTAAGTCCTGACCACAGGCCTTGATTTTTTTTTTTTAAATCTTATTACCGATTGGTTCTTGAATATAGTTTCATTTATTATACACGTAACACTTACATGTCACGTAAATTGACAAGATGTGTATTGTTCTGATCTGATATTTGTGGTAACCGATATCCATGGGCCTGTGGGTGCAAGTCTTTGTAATAGCATGCTAACGTTAGCAAGTTAACTAGCGAAAGGATAATGTTTGGCTTTGCGACATGGCTAAGGTACCAGTTTCTTGGATTACTCATCATGACTTCTGACACCATTTGTTTATAGCGTGTCAACTATTTCGTTTATGTACGAGCTAGTCATAGTTGTTGAACTATTTGCGTGTTGTGGTAACTTGGTGCGTGTAACGATAACAGCTTACGTAGATAGTTATGGCTAATGTTGCTAATTTAATCAACGTTAATGTTACAGTTGCCGTTCTTTTCAGTCGCAGTGGATGTTTGCCAGCTTGTAACAACTAGCAGGGCCTGATCTTATGTTTTGTTGCCCTCAAAAGTATAGCTGGATTGAGACAAAAGAGTGAAATGTAGCAAAATAAGAACTGACTAGCAGTGCAAGTGGTGAGCTAGTTACCAAATCGGCACGCATACACATCGTCAGGTTAACATCAATGAAGGTGTTTGTTTAGGCAGCCGCACAGTTTTTTGTCAATGTGCCAACAGACAAGTCACATTAAGAGCAGGCCTTATACAGACATCTTAGACAATTTACCATTTCGCTAGTATACATGCATTGCTAACTTTTAGTTACTGTAGTCAGTTATGACTGCGTTATAAAAGTTGCGTTAAGTTATTTCTGCGTCCATCCTGAACTTGTTGGTGTGTACATACCCTATCTTTTACTGTCTATGGTCCATTCAAGATATCTTAGCTAAAACGGATGTTTTTCTCTGTAGCTTTTTACCGGCGCCTACGCAGCTGTCCCAGGACCAGCTGGAGGCCGAGGAACGGACCCGGACCAAGAGGTCTCACTCCACGGCACTCGTGTCCTCCCGCAGAGAACCACCCCCCTATGGCTTCAGAAAATCATGGGTCCCCCGCTCACTGGAGGTACCAGACACAAATTTAACATCTGCCTTGTGTGTAATGGAGGGGTATGTGTACATTTTGGTTTAGTGTGTGTGTTTGGGTATTTGTGTTGTAGGACTTTGGAGATGGAGGTGCTTTTCCAGAAATCCATGTTGCCCAGTACCCATTGGAAATGGGTAGGAAGAAGAAGACCTCCAATGCCTTGGCAGTGCAGGTGGATGCAGAGGGCAAGATCAAGTATGATGCCATTGCCAGGCAGGGCCAGGGCAAAGACAAGGTATAACCACCCTCACACATCTCAGTTGGTAAATGACCTGACATTTAGGTTGATTAATTGGTTAGTTACCTTAATTAATTAATTGGTTAGTTACCTACATACTTTTCTTCCTTGGTAAGGGAGTTTTTCCTTGCCCCTGTTGCTCTTGGGTGCTCCTTGTTGGTGCCCCCCCCAATCCCAATCCTCCCCCACCTTTCTTATGCAGCCCTTGCCACTTAATCTACTAAACCCCTCTTCTACTGCACTTACTAGGGGCGCGTCTAGATTTCTAGGCTAATAATCTCCAACTGCTTTGTTCATTGTTTTTTCCCCCAAAGAAAATACCTCTGAATGCAGCTTCTTAAACTTGAACATTTTTAGCTTTTAATTACTTCTGTGACTGTACACTAAATATCTTTGGTGTGTGGACAAAAAGAAATGTGAGGACATAATGTTTGGGCTTTAGGAAACACTAGGTGGGTTTACATGGACCCGTATTACAGTTACAATCGGAATAGATATTTCACATAAAAACACCTTGTTTGGAATAAAACTGCCGATCCGATCATCATTTTAATTTCCATGTATAAAGTCAATCGGATTGCTTGCTGTATCCTCAAGGAAAAGTATGCAACAGCGGCTATTCTGATTGATTCTAAAGCGCTTGAGAGCACCTGATCGGAATAAAACGTACCCCATGTAAACAGACGGCACATTTTTCAATCAGAATAGTTTAATCAGAATGATAAAAAAAAACTCCATGTAAACCCACCTAGTGATTGACATTTCATTTTTGTTTGACCATTTACTGACATTTTATTGATCCAACAATTCAGTAAGTAATGGACAGATGAATCAATTATGAAAATAATCGTTGGTTGCACTGTTGCAGCCCCACATTTAAGATGTGTGATGTACATGCATCTATCTATGGGTTGTGATGAATGATATCAGTAGCATTTGTAATTTGTTTTTGCTTGTTTAAATCTGATTACAGGTGATCTTCAGCAAATACACAGACCTACTTCCTAAGGAAGTCTTGAACGACGATGCCCCAGAGCTTCAGAGGCCTGATGAGGAGGCAGTGAAGGAGGTGAGTTTTGAGACAGCGTTCATTTCCCACAGACTTGTGTGGACCAATGTCCAATTACTGATAGTTTTACTGAGGAACTGTCACTTTATGTGGTGTTTTGTTCTTTATCTGTCCTCCGTAGCTCACAGAGAAGACGCGCGCTGCACTGGACAAGCAGGTCTCACAGAAGATTGCCGCTGCCATGCCTGTGCGTGCAGCAGATAAGCAGGCCCCAGCACAGTATATTAGGTAGGCTATAGTGCAATCTCTCACAAATCCCCATACCCCCCACAGGGCATCTCGCATATCCCCTGGTAGGGTAATCAAAATGCATTGAGTATTGTGTACAAAGATGCAGTATGTTTAGATGCGCGCTGTTTATTTTAGATGCACTATTGTGCAGTAATCACATTGAAAATACTATTGTCTTTCTATTCAGGTACACACCTTCACAGCAGGGAGTGGCATTCAACTCGGGAGCCAAGCAGCGAGTCATTCGCATGGTGGAGATGCAGAAGGATCCCATGGAGCCTCCACGCTTCAAGTAAGGCCTGCTTGATCTCTCAAGATTTCCCGTTCTTTATTATATAATGTGTTTGCATGAAACTGGGAAGTGTTCCTGGGTGATGCATCTCAAGTGGTTAATGGTTGAATATTCTCTTTGTGCAGGATCAACAAAAAGATTCCTCGTGGACCCCCATCCCCTCCTGCTCCAGTCATGCACTCCCCCAGCAGGAAGGTAAAGCCGGCCTATTCATGTGTTTCATATGGCGATACCCCTGGGGAAGGATACACATAGCTTCTTAATGGAGACAAAGGCTAGGTGCACAATATGTTGTTACATTTACTCGCTCACTCTTTCTCTCCATTTCTTGCTCTCTCTCTCTCTCTCTCCATCCCTCCCAGATGACCGTGAAAGAGCAGCAGGAGTGGAAGATACCTCCATGTATCTCCAACTGGAAGAACGCAAAGGTTTGTTTGTTTGTTTGTTGGTCTCTCTCTCTCTGTCTCTCTCTCTTCTGGCCTGTCTCTCTTTCTCTCTCTCTCTCTCTCTCTCTCTCCTCTCTCTCTCTCTCTCTCTCTCTCTCTCTCTCTCTCTCTCTCTCTCCCAGAATAAGAATCTTTATTAATAATTTAGAAGGCCACAGATGTGCTGCTGTATTGACCGCTGCGGTTAACATTGGCATGGCATACTCCTCTCTCTCTCAGGGTTACACGATCCCTCTGGACAAGCGCTTGGCTGCAGATGGAAGAGGCCTGCAGACGGTTCATATCAATGAGAACTTTGCTAAGCTGGCAGAGGCTTTGTACATAGCAGACAGAAAAGTAAGCAGAGCAGTGATTTTTATCTATGAAAAAGTTTGTTGTGAATAGTATCAGTGGCACTCTAGTCTGTACTATTGGCATTATGACCTTGTTATGTAAAAATCACACTGTTAAATGTCCTAGAACTGAACTAGACCTGAATATCTGTGTGTAATGGTACATTAATCCTCTGCTATTTGTAAATAACATCTATCAACATGTTAATGATTGACTACATTTCCATCCACATCATATTCCTGTTTTATTCGGAATAATAATTCCGATTGCGCATGACTCATGTAAATGCCTTATTCCAGCTGCCATAACCTGATTAATGTCATATAAATAGGGTTGGGCACCAAAACACGGTTCTAATATGGCACCGGTGCCGACGCAAACAGTAGTAACTGCATCGAATAACAACTTGGATTTCAGTGCCTCATTTCGGTGCTTAAATCGCGTTTTTTTGTTTTATTTTGTTTGTTTTGTTGTATGCATCACTGCATATCATGCGCCATCTCTAACTTCTTGCTCTGATAGCAACACATCCAGATACAGTTAGCTAACATAAACACTGGATGTATAAACCAGAGGGACCCACATAGGCGAGTAGGCAGTGTTTGACAGCTTGCGTGAGCCAAAGTTGCTTACTTTAAAATTATATCACGAGCTCCTGTCAAAATCTAGCAGTGGGCCTATCTACACACAAGCAAAAGGCTATGAAACAACATCAACAGTATACGTTACACAATATCCTTGCTAATGCGCTAACTGGCATTTATTTGAAATGTTATCAGCAGTTGTAAGTTGTAAGGTGAACTTTATTTCACGGTGTGTTCTAAACATAATGGCATGTTAATCTTTCATGTGCATTAGGCCCATATAGCATCTGAATATGAAGATCATGTTAAAAGTTAGCTGGCAAAAACATAAATATGTAGGTTACATACCTGATGTCATTGAGCTGTCAAAGAGGCTATGGAACCTTACGATGGGTGGGAGCATCGTAATGCTCAAAGATGCAGGTTTTGCGCTCACTACTGACAGATGAAGAATTGGTGAAGACCCCTCAAAGTGGCCTATTATTTATATATATATATATATATATATATATATATATATATAGCCAAATACACCTATTTTGCAGCCATGAATGGAGATGTCATGACGCAGATACTGATATTCAGCAAACTGATTAACATGTAAACGGGAATATTCCATTTCTGTTACACATGGAAACGTCTTATTCTGAATATTGGCATAAGCAGAATATGATCCTTAATCGGAATATGGTGTACATGGAAACGTAATCGTTAATCAATGACTGCATTTACATGTATTAGAATGTGTAGCTATCATTAAACCGAATTGACTGCAATGTAATATGTGACCAAATAACTCAGTAGGGCCTACATGGGTTAGTACAGATGTTGAGAGTGTAGTATTACTCTAAGTCTTTACCTAAGAATTGTTATTAATTGTCTGAAAGCAAGTGCCTCTGTTTGAATGAACCATTATGGAATTCCAACACTAAAGTCCTTGTCCATTTAACATCAAGTGGATACTATTTCACCAAGTATGAGCAGTTGCAGTTAAATGATTACAGAAGAGGCCATATGAAATGTAAGTTTTATCTTTCTTAAACAATGATGTTTTCCCCCTCAGGCCAGAGAGGCGGTGGAGATGCGTGCCCAGGTGGAGAAGAAGATGGCGCAGAAGGAGAAGGAGAAGAAAGAGGAGAAGCTGCGCGAGTTGGCTCAGATGGCTCGCGACCGCAGGGCTGGGATCAAGAGTCACGGAGACAAAGGTACGCGACTGCTGCGCCGCTGCTTCCCTGGTCACGCCACAACCTGACCTCCTGTCGACACCGTGCGCGCATGCAAGCAAAACAAACAAACAGATATGTTCTCCACTGACCGGTGAGGGAGGGCAAGGGTTTACATAACTGAACAGACACTTGAAAGTCCGGTGCACACGTTGTACCAGTCAGGGAGTTCAACCATAGTCACACATGTACTGTATCACTGGTTAACTGACTTGGTGAGCCATCCTCTTAAGTTAATTTGCTTTAGAAGAAAGAGAGATGTGCTTTGATTGTGACACTAGACATGTTGACATGGACAGGTTGTTTTTTTTTTTTTTGTCATTTTGATTAAACTTTTATTATTGATAAATCTGTGCCGTCTGTTTACACCAATCAGGTGCTCTCAAGCGCTTTGGAATCTTTAATCGGAACAGCCGTTGTCGCCTACTATTCCTTGAAGATACAGCAGGCAATCTGATTTACCGTATACATGGCTCCTCAATCGGAATAGGAATGGACTACACCACCACTTTCATTCTGATTAAAATTCTGATCGGATCAGGCATTTTTATTCCGATTGAGGTGTTTATGAGAATTTTTATTTCGATTGAGTCGTTATTCCGTTTCTAATCGGATTAAAAGTGTCCATGTAAACATGGCTAATGAGTAAATGTTGCTACAGTGTGTAGGGCGATCAGGCTGTACTTTTGTTTGTCTTGTTGGCCCTGTTCACACTCCTGTCTCACTCTTTCTCTTTTTTTTTTTGTGTCTGTGTACCTTCATCTGTTGGTCCTGTTCACACTGTCTATCTGTCTCTCCATCCCTGTGTACGTTCTGTCGGACCTTCTCTCTTCTTTCTCTCTCTCTCTCTCGTCCACCTGCTCCTCCTGTCCCGCTGTCCCCCGGCAGGTGGCGAAGATGGCGAGACCAGGGAGCGTGACGAGATCCGCCACGACAGAAGGAAAGAGCGGCAGCACGACAGGAACATCTCCCGGGCCGCGCCCGATAAAAGGTAACATGCATTTTTAAACCCACCCACCGCCCACTCAATCATGCCTGGCCCCCCTGAGCCCGCCGCCAACATTAGACTCCAGTCGGAGCCTCCAGGGCACAAATCATCAGCCAGGGGTTAAAAGAAAGAATATGTCCCCAGAATCCCCTAACCAGGACGTGAGCACATTTGCTCTCTGAACTGTATTAACCCTTAAAGGAGTACAGTCACACTGGTGTGATGGGAATGTTGAGAAATGAACGTTCTAAAGAATAGCTGGGTTCATTGAATTCAACATAGAATTTTAGAACCTTCAATTGTTGCGGAACTTAGAATGTTCAAAAACCTACACCTTTAAGGGTTAAATGAATTCTTTCCAAGTGATGTAGGGGGGTTAATGTAAATTTGAGAACCTCCCTGTTCTGCCATTCAGGTCTTGTCACTTTCAGTCTGGAAGCTGCTCCTCTGAAAATTACCATATCTTGCCCCACACACACACACACACACACCATTTCAGAATATGACTAATGCGACTAGAGAACCATTACCCTGAGTACGGTTCTTGAGACAGTGTTTGCCCTATCCTTCCCATCGTCTTGAACACTCTTTGACTGTTTTCCTCTGAACAGGTCCAAGCTGCAGAGGGACCAGGACCGAGACATCAGTGAGCTCATAGCTCTGGGCCAGCCCAACCCGCGCACCTCCAGTGAGGCCCAGTATGACCAGCGGCTCTTCAACCAAAGCAAGGTAATGCACTCTTACCACACCTTGTGTCTGATTGCCACTATCACTCTCACATGACACTTCAACTTAATGTGCCAAATGTGAAGTGTGAACCAAATACTGGTTTCATGGTCTAGTGTGTGAGCTTGAATTTCAGGTCAATGTCAGTTTGCCGTGTTTCTTTGCAGTCATTTGTTTGTCATGCAATCAACGTCCAGTTGTTCAAACTATTTATTAGGCTGGAGAATTTATGAAAGACTTGCAGACACAGTAATAGCCTCTTTCCGATTAATTCATTGCAACAAATCTGTATGTTAGGTTGTGACTTGTGATTGATTGCTTTTATATGTTAAACATAAAAGAAAACAACAACAAAAATAATTGTATTGGTGTTCTTTAAACACAGTTTTATTGGCACCAAAGTCAACCTGTGTAATAGTGCCATTTTGGGATGCCCTCTGTTTGTGTGTTGACCCTTTCTCTGGCTTCCAGGGAATGGACAGTGGCTTTGGTGATGATGACCAGTACACAGTGTACGACCAGCCCTTCAGGGGAGACAGGTCAATGGCCCAGAACATCTACAGGCCTAGCAAGAACACGGACAAGGACATCTATGGGGACGATGTGGACACCCTTATGAAGAACAACAGGTTTGCACACCCCCTACTTCTCTTATTCTTTTGCTTGGCCTTCCCATTTTAGGAATTCATTGTTTGGGAAACTTGTTGGTTTGTTTTGGTTGGGTTCCATGTAAAATGTAGTCACACACTCAGGATGCAACGTTTTTGTGCCACGGTAACGGTATGGTTTTGGTATTTTAATATGAAAAAGAGGTGTGATCTCGTGCCACAACCTCTCGCGATACTACAATGTCACAATATTTCTCGTCAAGGTAAAAATCTGTCTCGTGGAGTAGTGTTTAACATTAGCCAGCATGACTGACGAGTCTGACAAAGTTGGCATAGAGGATGCCCCAGCCACTTTTACATTTTTTGTGTAGCAGCATTTTGGGTATGCTCAATACCACTTAATTACACGGTTTCCATAAAACACTGTAGCGTAACCGCTACTTTAAGAACGCCTATGCTTCCATGTACTGCCACTGCGCATAGTTAGCAAGATTTATGGATCTGTGTTGAATCTAGGCAGCCGAATACCATAGCATAAATGGTTCTCCATGAAACTATAGCTCGTCTAACCTGTGCAAGTGGCACACACTTGGTGGCTAGCGTGTTGCTGTAGCTCTGCACTTCACCGGGAGTTGAGGGAAAAGTAAACAAAACTCCGTGGAGGGAGTTAACGTTAGGAATCTCTAATCTGATTGGTAAGGCTGGACCAATGATTTCAAAGTTAGTGCCCGTCGCGATGCAAGTGTTGCAAACGTTTTCCAATCGAGAGCTGCCAGACTTTATTCACTTTGTGAAAGCGTCTGGATATTTCTAGGTAAGAGATAATGTGGTGCCAGTGCAAAATAGTCTTGTTTGTAATTTGTTGAAATGAAATGAGGTGACAATGAAATGAAATGTGGAGACATTTCAGTTTAAAATAGCCTCAATATTACATATTTTATGTGATACTATTATTTATTTTTAAGCTTATTTGGAAAAAAGAAAACGTGTTCCAATTCATTGCATTTTTATGCTAGCCTAATAATTATTTTTGTGGTAGAAATATCAGTATCGGCAAGTGAAGTGGGAGCACTTTGTGAGATGATCTTGTCTAACATCACACATTCATGTCTTTCTGTCTGTCTCTGTTTGTCTCCAGGTTTGTGCCGGATCGTGAGTTCTCTGGTGCAGACAGTGGGCCTCGCCGGGACGGACCCGTCCAGTTTGAGGAGGATCCCTTCGGTCTGGACAGGTTCTTGGAGGAGGCCAAGCAGCACGGTGGCTCCAAGAGGCCCTCCACCAGCGGCCGCTCCAAGGACTACGACCACGAGAAGAAGCGCAGGAAGGAGTGAGCAGCACAGCCTAGCCAACGCCCTGGAGAGACGTCCACACCTCCATAGCATCTCTACTTTGTGTGTTGTTATAGGACCTGAGCCCGCCCATGGGAATACCAAGGACTTCTTGTGCTGTTACCTCGGAGTAGATCTTTTTTCGCTCCACGTGCTCCATTGTCACACGTGGCTACTGAACCGAATCGTAAAATGTGTATTTTAAGTCAAAACGCTCTGTAGTTGTTTGTAAGACAAATACATCCCCCATCCCTATCTTATCATTCCTGTTCTTTAAATATTGTTTTCAACAGTAGGTATATTCTTTTGGATTCCCCGCATATAACCATGTGTTTCTGTTTAAGTGTTGATGGAATGTCTGAAACTCCTTCCCTCACCCAATAAATTTGTACATGGAAAGGCCACAACTGTGAAGCAATCTTTTCTCAATAGCAATAGAACATTGATCAGACTATCTTGTCAGACATGAAATGGTCATTCCTTTCAAAACCGATGATTTGTGAAGTATACTTATCCCTTTTAGATTGGACTATGTTTGACAATGTTTAAGTTAGAACTAGATAATGAGATGAATACAAAGTACTGTGCCTGATGTCTTGGTATGCTTGGGGTCAAAACATAGTTGTGCCAAAATGTTGCCTCAAGCCAGCTATTGTTTGCCTAATTGAAGTTTTAAAAGATGCATGCTCCAAAGACCAGGGGCCTGTTGCACAAAAGCAGAATTAAGACATCCGGGATAAGTTACTGAGCTGCGCTCAATGAATCCAAAACAAGAGCGTACAGGCTTAATTGGTTTGCACAACGAGCAAGCCAGGATGAGCAGACACGGATTCATCAAGCCAGGTGAAACCTATCCTGGATAAGAGCGCGCTCACGGCTCCCTCAAATAGACCCCGCCACCGATCACAGATTCACTGATTCACCATGGCAACTAGAGCGGCTTCATTGCTTCTTCTACGGTGTGAAGTAGGTAGATAGCCTTCTCACAGCAGCAATAAACAGCAACACCTCTGACCACAACCAAGGGGGCAGGCGAATTCCCGGAAGTAGAAGAATCGACGTAGGCTGGAGGGACCACCTCTCTGCTAACTCCCATAGAAGTCCATTCATTCTAGGATTTTTTTGAAATACCATAACTTCATATAACATATATCCTGTGCCGATATTGTAGCTTCTGTGTAATCCACATAAACACTACAAAGGCAAAACAGACTCCACTACCTCGTCTGTAACGTTGGTTACCCGTAAGAAGAATGGTTAGCTTGTTCGGTTGGAGGGAAGCTAGCTTTGACGTAATCTCTCTTTCGCGCCGTAGGGAGATAACCGTATTGTTTGGATAAGAAGCTCAGTCCAGTCAAGCAAAACCTAGCATACACGACCGTATGTTAAGGTAAAGCATTACACAGAGGCAACCTAATAATAATTTTAAAAAAAAAGTAAACCTAATTTAAAAAAAAAACGGCACTAATCATTACAGAGGTTTTCGATGGATTGACCGTAGGTCGGAAAAGTGGAAAGAAGATTAGCTTCAAGGCTATAACTTTTTTGTTTTGTTGACTGTTTTTGAAGATGATCATGTATGGTAGCTTCAACATTAACACGACTAGGTGAGGATGATTTTAACAATAATACATAAATAAATGTTTAACTTTGATGACTTTGAAGGCGAAGGAAGTGTGAGAAGAATTTCTGTGTATCTATAATATGAGTTACAAGATTCAGTTCGATGGCTAACGTCACGAAGTTAAGTGTGAGTCTGCGCAGTACTGGGGGGACCAACTGAAAAATCGTTCTATTTGACTCAGTGCCCTCCCATTGAAAACGACGGAGTCTGTTCGTCCATTTCTTTTACTGTCTATGACCACAACGCGTGAAATGGTTAGGCACCATAGACATAATATACATAGACGCCGCATTGGCTGCTGGAAACAAGAAATGCGGCCGCCATCTTAGACCGGTCATACTCCTCGTTGCGTTGCAGCAGAAGACACAAGATGACCGCACTGTGCAGTATGTTCCTTCTCAAATCGGCGGACCATACTCGGGGGATTTACTTTTCACAAGTAAGATTTAACATAACCGTACTATTGGTTGTATTTTGTGAATAGAATATTACCAGAGCTGAGAAGGAGCAATCTTTGATATTACTGTATGAAAATCGTAGCCATCTATCTAGGCTATGTTTACTCGGTGTTCACCCGGCTATGAACTGAGACTTGATAAGTCATATTCCGTAACACTGACTTAAATTACAACTGACACAAGAAGGCTATTGTAGAAATAAATCGTACTAGATTTGGCCGGCGAATTTTACACAAGTGGCACAGACTAGCCTATTGGGCAATCGCTAGCTGCTACTTGTAGCCTAAGTGTGTTGGTGGTAGCCTCACTATTTCCTGAATAAAGTAACTTTTCAATAGCTCAACTTCTTTATTTATCAAGTAGCTTAGCCAGACAAGCTACACTCGCTTCTTGTCATGTGAAATAAGCACAATTTAAAGTAGCTTCCTATGTAGTGAACTAGCCTACTGCTGTGTTTGTGTTAGGCTACTAATACATTTGCCTGGGTGGTAGTTTTGTGTAGTGTTTTATTCATGGCAGAGTAACTGATAGTTTAGCTCACTAAAATTTCGAAGTAGCTTGCCCAACACTGTATTATTCACATGTCATTTACCCTAACAAGAATAAGATGCCTCTCAAATTCCTTTTAATTCATTTATTTATTATTTTGTATCTCTCCAGAACAACTGCCTTGTTCAAGAAGACTGTGAATGAACTGAACGGTCTCCTCACACCCCTGGAACTGAGGAAGGTGCAGCTCTTCATTGCAGTACTGCAGGGCATCTGCTACACTGTGACTGAATGTTTGATTTATGAGCTCCACCTTCATCACCTGCATTCGCCACTCTGTGTCCCATTTTCCCATCGTCTGGTTGACTCAGTCCTCTTTTATGGAGTTTACCCAGTTTACTATGCCATCTTATTTGCCCACCTGCTGTCTGAAGCACTTTTGTTCTCAGCCAAAGTGTACCCAAGCAATTTTAGCAAGGTGGGAACATACAAAATGACATGCACCAGTTGTCGAAATCATAGAACCAACTGCATGACGGTAACTCTGTCTCACTGAGCCTGTGAAGACACTCCCTGATTCTTTACTGATTGCAATGAACGGGTTGATCTTAGCAGTTTCTAAAATGTTTCTTAATTCCTTTTTATTTAATCTCTTCATTGGGGATGGAACCTTTCTGTGAACTGTAAATAACAGATGCTGTTGATGAACCCATTGACACTGTACAAGTGACAAGTCACCTTTTTGTCTTGAATTGATGAACTGTTACACTTACTATGCCAAACCAATGTCTGTTTTTTAAGGATCAGAAACAAACCTACAAACTTGCACTTTACAATATTTATGGAACTTGTCTAACAAATGCTGTTGATATTGAACCCAGTTACTCCATTTCCTTTATGCCACACCAATGTCTGTTCATCACTTTATTTTTGATGGCACTGAACTGAAAATGTTAATGGATTTTTTTTTTCTGTAAATTTAACTCATTAAGACTTGTATCAAACCAGTTTTTGTCTATGCTGTCAAACGTGGATTAGTTATGTTCCCAGTTTTGTATATTGGATGTCATCACTTTATAATATATCATATATCAGAATATTCTATTACTGTTAAAGGAACCGTATGTAAGAAAAATATTTCAATTAATCATAAAATGGCCCTGATATGTCACTAGACATTAAGAAATCATGTTTATTTCAAATACTTATATCACTGACTACAGTAGTCCGGCCAGGATATTGTCATTTAAAAAGTGAAGTTGCAGCCCTCAACTGATGTTGATGTTGTGTTTTGTCATGTCATGTTGTGTTTTGGCCTGATGCGCCACCCTCCACCTATCTACTAATCACGAAGTCAGTAGTGTTTCGGCATCTGGGTTGGCAACCTCGAGTCAGGCGGGAGGGGGAGGGGATACACCGCTCTTCAGTATTTTGAAAGTGATTGCAGTACCAGTTTTGGCCACAATCTTACATATGGTTCCTTTAAGCCCACTATGAATATTAAAATACACACAACCATGTTTCCTGTATCATACAGCTTTTCTACTGGGAGGTTTACAACTTATTCTGAGTCAATTTACCCAAGTTTGTCACTAAACCACATAGGCCTACTTGGAATACCCCTCAGATGTCTGAATGGCACTGATCTCACTTAAATGTTTATGGAACCTTTCTGTGGACTGTGAATAATGCTGTTGATGGAACTTGTCTGTCAACTGTGAACTATATTTAACTCATTAAACTTGTATCAAACTAGTTTTGTCTATGCTGTCAAACATGGATTATGTTCCCAGTTTTGATATCGGACGTCAGGTCACTTTATATCATATATCAGAATATTCTATTACTGTTAAACCCACTATGAATATTAAAATACGCTAAATCATGTGTCCTGTATCATAGCTACATGTATGACCTTTGCAGCAAAAAAAACCGCGTGAGAGTCTGTTCAGTATTCAGTGAGATATGATTAATTAAGTGCGCTGACAGCTCATCTCACCGGCCAAACAGATTACACTGAGTGGAGTGGATGACCGGTCCAAGATGGCGGCTCCAAATCTCGTCAGCGCTAGTAAGGAGTAGCGGTCGATGCGGCGTCTATGTATATTATGTCTATGTTAGGCACTCCCGTGACGTCACGTTGTCGCATGACTGGTCGGGAATGGCGATCGTAAAAGTTAATTAATGATCAATAATGACAGTGGGTCTAGGTATATGTGATAACAATGTGTAGTGGGAAGTGGAATAATTATTGGTTTCCGTTTGTGCTGACTGAGATAATAGGGATGAGATTAAATAGATCCTGGAATTTAGCCTGGTCTGGAGCAGGCTAGCTCCACAGAATAAATCGCCATGGTGATTTACCATAACATATCCTGCTGCCCCCTATCCCGCTTTTGTGCAACTGGATCACGGATAAATTGAGCCAGGATAAACAAGATATCCCGCTAAATCCCTTATCCTAGTTTTGTGCAATAGGCCCCAGTGCAATTACACACTTATTGTTGACCATGTTAGTGAATTGTGTTTGCATGGCTAATGAGCGAGCAACAGTGAAGACAAGCTGTTTCCATATTACAGGGAATAGTTTGAGGAATTAAACAGTTGGACAACTCCCTAGTTATAGAAAAATGAGAGGTACTCCGTTGACGAATCCATTGCCAATTTAGTTTGCCCAGATTTGATAATTTCCCTTAAAAATGTGCTCAATTTGCATTGAAAATGAAATGTCCTCTTGTAGATTGTACTATCCACTGTAAGCATGACCAATGAAAACCCCTGGAAAATCTAATCTTGAATTTATGAGTTGAAAACTAGCACATTTCTTTTTGCTACAAATTTACAATCTGAGTAAATATAATATATATATATATTTCAGAATTGCTGTGCCAAACAGGACTAGACAGACACAACAACTAACTTTGATCATTAGTTTAAGTTTCCTAGCCAATCAAAATCCATGGTCACGTTTGTGCATGTGTAGGCTAATTTCATTCATTTAATTTCATAGGGATATTATTGTTTGGCTATCTGAATGTTCTTGATGACTATTGCAAAAGATCTTCTGAGCATCCAAGTGCCTGCTTTATGTGTTTAATTAGATTATAGATAAACAGAGCAACACGGCAGCATATATACAGGGTTATATATTTTTTTGTGCCTACCACCACTAGATGGTGTCAGTCTTCCCTGTAAAATCTGAATGAAATTCTTAACCTGAAACCTAAAATGAAAAAGCAAACATTAGGTGTAATCGTAGATATCTCTGCAAAACTGAACTGAACTTTACGGTGCCGTTTAGGTAGTAGGCTATAGTCTGTAGTATACTACTTAAACGGCACCGACAATCAAAAAATCCAGTGGAAACTAGATGGCAGAAGTGTGTAGGCCAATCTGCCCACCAGCTTTTTCTACTTCGCTACCTACAGATGTTTTACCGGTATGATATTTCGAAACGCCATGTTATTTCCCATAGACAATCGACGCAGGAAGTTGGATGGATACGGAAGTTACGGAGGCGGGACTTATTCTGGAGAGGTCTATTGTAGGCTAGGGTCTGGGATGACAATTTTTTTTGTATGTTGGTCTCCAGGGGCCAAGTCAACCCATCCCATATCCACTCATTTTATGTATAGCCACGTAGTCAAAAATGAAAAAGCAAAAAACAGGCATTGTAATCGCAGGTATCTTTGCCCGACAGGTTCCTCTGAATGCATGCCAAGTTTCGTGGAATTCCGTTCATGGGAGACCACACAATACATGAATATATGTGTAAATTTAGTGACTATCACACACACACACAAGCCCATGCAAACACACGCACATAAAGATACATGCGTGCACACACACACACAAGCACAAATACACACACAGGTATGGACACACACACACACACACACACACACACACACACACACACACACACACACACATAGCCTATACAAAGTAGTCATATGGCATATGCACACACACGCGCACACACACACAGGTACATGCACAGACTCACACGCGCGCACACACACAACCCATTACCCCCACACCCACACACAAACACACTCACTTGTGAAAACACACACACAGAAGCAGAAGCACACATATACAAAGGCAAACGCACACATGCACACACTCATTTACATAGACAAAAGTTGCAAGAGTAGGGGATGGATTAGGAGATGGAGACAAATTGACAAACGTGATTTTTGTTTTTGCAGAGAGAATGTGCAGGACTGAGCGGCGGTCATATGTTGCAGCGCTTTGCTAGTTACATCTAGTTTTTGTGAAGGAACGTTAAGAGTATGGAGGAATGAAAGAGAGACAGGCATGAGAAATAAGATGTCCTGCTCACTCACGCATGTTTAAAAGAGGCCAATTGCTGATGACGTAGCGCATCAAATAAGCTATATGAACAAACACGCAAATTGCAGATAATATGAACTGATAGGCCTACCATGCGAGAAAGAGGTCACCCAATAGAGGCCAAATACTAGTTGAATTTCAACTGTTGAAACTAGCCTCATTATCACATATTTTGGGGCAGACCGAGAGAGAGAAAAAACCATGGCCGGATCTAGAATAGGGCTGGGAGAGGCAATGCCCCCCCCCCCCCCCCCAAATATTTCTTCTGCCCCACCTAATTGATCAATTTTAATTGACAGCTATTGAATCTGCCAATCACACTTTTCTAATTCGTCCCGTCTGAATTTCGAGGGTGCTGATTTGCTGGTTGGATAGTATAAATACCAGAGCAGCAGCTTTCCCCTACCATTCCACACTGTGTGCATCACTTGCTGTTTCATACTTCAGTAGAGAGGGCTTAGCTATATTTCCATAAAGGTTATAGGCTACTATGTAATATAGATTCTTGTTGCTGGTTTAAATAAAGACCTTTAACTGTAGTGTTAGTGTTTGTATTAGGGCTGTCAAAATAACTGATTAATTTCGATTAATTAATTTGAGAAAAAATAACTGATTAAAAAAATTACGCAGATTAATCGATTCCTTATGACCTTTGAACCCGAGCCGTTGTAATCAGTAACTATTAGTCTGTAAAAAGAAGGAGAGAGAAGAAAATGTCTAGATCATTGATTGGAACATTTACTTTTAAAAAACGGCCTGATGGGGTTGATTAAAATAAAGTCCTCTGCAATGTCTGCAGCAAGGAATTTGCATATCACCGGAGTTCATCAACTCTAAAGTCGCACATCAATGCAAATAAATAGACATTGAGGGGAGTGTTCATTTATTTTCATTGTGTCCCCTAGGTTATATCTGTGGCCTGAAATACCTTTTATGAAGAAAAAAAAAAACGTCTTCCCGAAGCACTTTTGAATTTATTTCCTCAGCATATTAGGTCATATCATAGATTATTATGGCCATTATTAAAATAATAATAAAAGAGTTTTTGAACTTTAATGTCATTAATGCTGATTATTCAATGATTCATTTGAATTTAAATATTTAAAATACTTTCACAGCAAATATTATATATGCGATTCATTTAGATTAATTAATCACAGAGTATGTAATTAATTAGATCATTTTTTTAATCGATTGACAGCCCTAGTTTGTATTATTCTCGTTTTGAATAAGGTTTGTTTTTTAGCTAATGTGCATGTTAGCTTTCTAAGGTGATCTAGCCAGTTAGTTTGTTAACATTGGTCATTCCTTAACTGTGTTATAAGCAGGGTGGGAATTTTACGGCGGCCACGTCGTTGTCCCTTTGAAAATCGGAGGTTCACAGGCCACTGTGGGTCTGTGGCCTTGGTGCCCCTTTTTTTCTACTGCTTTGCATCCGATTAGCGATTTTTATTTAGCCTATGGACTGTCAAATTAAGCTTAGCATTCACAATGCAAATTAATTTAGCCTGTCTTTTACGCAGTGGAGAATGTGACAGCGCACGGCAAGAAAGAAAGTGCATCCAAATTCGCCCATTCTTTGCCGCAAGTTGTTGCGGTAAATGGTTTGCGAGAAAAGTAACTTTAATTTATTCAGTTACATTCTGCGCTTATCTCCCTACCCATTCATCTCGGTGGAATACTTCACGATTTTTTCCCGAACACATGACAAACCATATATCAGAAGAAACAGCAGACCTTACCGAATCAAACAAAGGTGTAAAGTATTCCCCTGTACAGGTAGCCATTCCAGAGTAATCCGGTTTTACATTTGCAGCAATGTCTAAATGCATGTCTCCAACTTCGGGCTTCAGGTTTCACAGTGTGTTTAAATCGTTCAATACATGATTTCATAACAGGCCAAATACAAAATAAATGTTACAAATATCGCCTAGATATCTGTAAATATTAAAATCAGCTGACTAAGAGTTTGTCAAGTAGCCTTAATGATCACAAAATGCTAAGCATGCATGTAGACTATTTGAGTTTCTTAAAGCTGAAATGTGCTTAAATTGTTCAATACATGATTTCATAACAGGCCACATAGAAAATAAATGTTAAATATAGCCTAGATATCTGTTAATATTAAAATCAGTTCTATGATTAACAATATCATGTTTGCTACTAAATAAGGGTTTTGAGGTGAAAAGTAAAGCATTTGTAGGTGAAACTGAGCGGTTTTGTTGCGTAGTGTAAGTGTTAGTATCAGAAGTACAGCCTTTAACCCTTGTGTTGTCAATTACAAGATGCTATTTTTCTTTCAACAATACAGAGTGCTGCAACACTGGCTCTGCCATCCAAGCTCCTTCCTCTGCCATCACAACTCCCTCCTCTGCTGTCCAAGCTCCCTCCTCTGCCATCACAACTCCCTCCTCTGCCATCAAAACTAGCTCCTCTGCCATCCAAGCTCCCTCCTCTGCCATCACAACTCCCTCCTCTGCCATCAAAACTAGCTCCTCTGCCATCACAACTCCCTCCTCTGCCATCAAAACTAGCTCCTCTGCCATCCAAGCTCCCCCCATTGCCAGCCAAGCTCCCCCATTTGAATCCACCCCTTCTGAGAGCATTCTGCAACCCAGTTGCCCCTCTGCCTCCCATCCAGTGCAGGAGAAAACAAGAGGACCTAGACCTAGAGAGTGTTTCAGAACATTCCACACAGGTGAAAGAACATTCAGACCATCAGAACCATGTCATACTCCTCACCAGTATAACCCAGGATAGGTATAGAGTTGTATGGTAATATACACAGATGTTGGACATATTTTGGTGTCAGGCAGAAGTTGGACAATATTAGCCAATTAGAAGTCCAGTCTGCCTGCTGCAGACAGTAAATATGTAGCTGAAGGAAAAGTATTGCAGCAACCTAATGAGTCTGTCTCTCTCTCTCTCTCTCTCTCTCTCTCTCTCTCTCTTGACACAGAGTGCTGTGGCAGAGCATTTGATGGTGAATCTTGATGCTGATGGTCAAAGTCCAGAGGCTACCAGCACATTGTCCTCTGAGTCCCTAGCAGCAGGTGACAGCGTGGTAGAGCAGGAGAGGAAAAAGACGAGAAGCATTAAAGAGAGGTGAGATTGCAACCACACAAAACAGTTAACATGATCTCTGAAGAATGTACTACAGTAGACTTCAGGTCGCTGATGAACTGACACAAGAAGTTGGGAAAAAAGGTAAACTTATACCTGTCAGCTCAACAGAAAGCCTTTTTGAATACTTCAAAGTAATTGATGTTGTAATAGAAATTCTGTTTGTAGGTTTTTTCAGTTCCTCAGGAAACTGAACTGCTGCAGTGCCAAAGAGGACTAGAAAGACCTATCAACCCACTTTGATCATTTGTATTTGTTTAATTTTCCTAGCCACCATAAATAAATCATACTCAAAATCCATGGTTATATTTCTGCATGTGTAATTTAATTCATTTAATTTCGTAGGGATATTATTGTTTTGCTGTCTGAATGTTCTTGATGACTATTAAAAAAGATCTTTTGAGTATCCCAACATTAAGTGCCTGCTTTATGTGTTTAATTAGATTATAGATATCAGAGCAGCATACTATTAACAACTGGGGTCAAGCTTATATCTTTGTTGTACCTTTCTCTACCACTAGGTGGTGTCAGTCTTCCCTGTAAAGTCTGAATGAAATCCTGAACCTGAAACAGGGCCTGGCCCCAGCTTAGTCCATAAGCGCACATTTTGCCACTGCCCTTGGCTTGAAACTCTACATTAGGTTTAACTGACTGCCTCAGCGACCACCATTCTGACTAAGCGCCCTGACGACCACTGTTGTGTGGTGTAAAGAAAAAAGTGAAACTATTGAATGCATGCTCAGGGACCACCTGCAATGCCTTTCACGCACCATTACTAGACAGTAACCCCCTGTCAACAATAGCAACTGTCCAGATTTGGGCAAGTTACAGTTCTAAAGCCCCAGCTTGGAATGTATTCGGGCAGTGCAAGCTCTCACTGGCATATGGCTAGTGCAGTCAGACACGTCTTAACTTTTATGAATGTGGTTGCTGTGAGTGTCTGGCTGGGCTTAAAGGCCTCAGCAGCTTATGTTTAGCATATGTAGGTTACCATGACCTACAGCCACAGCAGCTCATGTTAACCGTACATGCTACCATAACATATGGTAAAATCACAGGTCCAGCCCCAACCATCCTGAATATGTAATAATTGCTTTTAATATTGGCCATGTTTGCTCACCTTTGCTGCATGTAAAATTAACATGCTTCTGTTCCAATAATTTTAGAATGTCCCCAATATTGCCGAAGGTACAATTAAAGCTTTTGGGTCATTCCACGTCAATTCAACCAGGGCCCACGCACTTAGGTCTCAAAAAATTCTGAAAAAATTACCAGGTGTACCTGGGCAATTCCACGCAAAACTGTCATGTCCATAACGGCAACTAAATACCATGGCATTGTGTTGGCGTTTAGGGGCGTGACCGTTTTGCGCGGAATTGCCCACCTATGTTACCCAGGAGACGCACTTTAAAATGTATTTTATGTAAGATCAATACTTTCCAAGATTTACAGGGGGAGGGGGGTGTCAATTTTGTCCGGCCTCTTTTTTTTGTAAAAGTTCACAAGCCCACAGCGCAAGAACTAAACCGTGTAGGAGGCTCAAATTTTGCATTCTGGTACATACAGTGATGGCCAAAAGTGTTGGCACCCATGCTAAAGTTGACTGAAAAGAGGAATATAAAATCATCTTTTAGAAATCTTAATGCCTTAAGTGAAAAATGAGGAAATATCTAACCTTTAAGGACACCAATTTTCTTAGTGAATGAATAATGTATCATAAATAAATAAATGTTCTTCCTTAAAATACAGGGGTCATAAGTATTGACACCCCTATGTTAAATTCCCATAGAGACAGGCAGATTTTTATTTTTAAAGGCCAGTTATTTCATGGATCCAGAATACTGTGCATCCTGATAAAGTTACCTTGGCCTTTGGAATTAAAATAGCCCCACATCATCACATACCCTTCACCATACCTAGAGATTGGCTTGGGTGTTATTTCAGTTAGCCTATTAGCTGGTTTGATTTGCATTGAGCTCAATGAGCATCAAACCAGCTTTTGATCACGTTTGTTCTGGATGATCCTGCATGGTCATAGCTGTCCCTCAAAGTTGATACAAATTTTATTGGAGTTTTTGGCTGGGCTCTGTTTAGGCCTTCAGAAGACATATTTGTACTCAACATAGGCTCTTGATTTATTTTCCTTACTGAGATAGGTAGAAACACTCTCACAAAAAGCAATGAACAGAAAATAAATCCCTTCAGGGTCTGAACAGCAGACCTCATAAGTCTGAAAAACCCTTTTCTAAATTGTTGTTAACAACTTTTCTTTGAACACTCCTCGAATGATAAACCCAACACAAGATTTTTCCTGCTAACTTTTCATTATGCTGGGCCGACACTACTGGAAGGAAGACTTTGCAGGACTTGAGTCAATTTCCTTATTTATTACACATTGTTTTTCTCTCCATACAAATAAAAATGAGTAAATGTAAAATTACAAAAAGCACTTCAATATAAAAATGGTGACTTGTCATCATTATTGTCACACACTTGTGGCATGTTTAAAATCACTTCACAGAGGTGGTATAAAATGATCAATGTCATGTGCTTTATGGAACAAATACAGTGATTGACTCCCACTGTAAGACAATTATATTTTCTTGGAACTTCAGTCTAAAAAGTACACATACAAACATCTTTCAATTTATATATAAAATCCTACACCCCTTAAACATGAAGATAAAGAAGTTTCCAGTTCTATTGATAAGAACCTGACAAAGGATTTCCATGGCTGTTGTTTTGTGCACATAGTTTAGAAGAGAAAAAAAAACACGTATTTATACAAACAAATCATTTTTGAACCGAACACTAGGCACTAAACATTTGGAATTTACAAACATTCATTATCTGACAAAAATCAAGTGAACAGTTTTTATGATGCTAATACTGTAATAATGGTAAAAACAAACAGAAAAAAGTCCCGCCGTTGGAGGGCATTCTTTTGTGCTGTGAGATGATTTTCAAAGCCTTAAAGGGGTGGTTCAGGATTTTGGACATAGGACCTCATTTCCAAGTAAGCAAGTGTGATATTTATCAGTGGAGACCGTTTTCAACACGTTTCATCCAGTCCTTCTAATTGCAGAGTTCGCAGGTGCTAGGCTAGCGCAAGTCAACGGTATGTGCTAGCCTGCCACTAAAGACAGTCTTACCCACTCCAAAGTACACCCGAGGCAAATAAATTATAACGCCAGACTATCGATGTAAATGTCTGTATTGACCGTGTTATTTCTAACGTTATTCTATCCTTGCATTTCAACGATCGCATTACATTTTGAGGGACTAGTTTCTTAGCAGCAGCGGAATTATTTGCTCCGGTTAGTAGTACTGCGCCGAAAAGTAAACAGTAAAGCGCACTCCAATGGGGATACCTAGTAGTAGCCTTGGTAATATCAGTCCGCCGCTGAGTTGCAAAATGACTACTAACAACTTTAGGGACCAAAGTATAACTATTGCAACGCGATGCAAGGGTAGTTGTATTTCTTACACTATTCTATCAACACAGACATTTACATCGATTGTCTGGAATTTGCCTCAGGTGTACTTTGGAGTGGGTAAGACTGTCTTTAGTGGCAGGCGAGCACATACTGTTGACTTGCGCTAGCCTAGCACCTGCGAACTCTGCAATTAGAAGGACTGGATGAAACGTGTTGAAAACGGTCTCCACTGATAAATATCACACTTGCTTACTTGGAAATAAGGTCTTATGTCCAAAATCCTGAACCACCCCTTTAAAAATCTTATTGTGCACACATGTGGTTTTCCCTCAGTACAACAGAAGGAGTCACCCACATCCTCTCTACAGTCTGGCTTCAGTCACAATGGTAGACGACGGAAGTGTTCCGTTCTGGTTTGCCTGTGTGCAAGAATAACATTATTTAGTGCCACATACCACATATCTCTTGTCCCAGTTCTGTTTGGCAGCACAGAGGCCATCATATCCTGTCAGCCATTTTCAGACAAAGGTATGACTGCTCATTTTTGTACCTGCTGATGTATTTTTTTATATTGTCTACAGTAGTTCACTTTAGTCATGTTGCTACATTTATGAAATCACATTTTTCATAATCAGTGAAATTACAATTCATGACCCCATTTTTTTTCTGATAGCTGTCATCAGGCACATTTGTGTCCTCCTCCTTAAGTGGCCTTGTGATGCATATTGTACATTTGCCCTTGAACTTTGTGCTACTATTGGTTTAGACACTGAACACTTCTGTTAGGATGCAAGCATTATAAATCACATGATGAGTCCTATTTTGGGATAACACTAAATGCAACACCATATGAATATGTTTTCACTGGTGCTCCAACAACAACACTGAGGTCATGAGTTTGATTACTGGGGAATTTCTTTTTTAGCAAACATTTATTGTGTGCACATCCCACCTTCTGGCAGGTGCAGGACAAAAGAAAACTATACTCAATTGAAAAAATATAATGTCCGCAACACTGCTTTTGACTCCCAATTATTTAATGCACAACAGGCAACGTTTCGTTGCTTCTTCAGGCAAAAACAGAAGAAGACCCAGCAGGGTCGAAACGTTGCCTGTTGTGCATTAAATAATTGGGAGTCAAAAGCAGTGTTGCGGACATTATATTTTTTCAATTTAATTTCTTTTTTAAACATACAGTAATCCCTACTCTGAACATTTGTCAATTCATATAGACTGGCTTGTACTAATAATGGCTAAAATGAGTGAGTTCAGACAGGTGTGTCAGAGTAGGGATACTACAGATGGCAAAGATTCAAAGCAGTTCAATGCTTCCCATAAATAGCATCACATACTGTAAATAACCCTTGCATGTAAAGATCCAAAAGGTCACAATTTAATGCCAATGTGTCATACAGTGGGAACAGTGTAGATAGTAAGTCAAATGTAAAATTCCATGACTTTTTTCCCTGACTTTCCCTGACAAAAAAACTGAATTTCCATGACCTACCATATGAATGGTACATTATACCTACCAAAGATTTCAGAGCAGCCACATGCCGTTCAAGACTCTTTGACAAACTGGGCATTGAATAAACACAGTTGGGCTAACCACAACCACTCAAGCAAGCAGTAAAACAAAAAAAACAAAATATAACCAAATATATTTGTATTCAAGGCACCCTTAATAAGATTAGCTAAATATGTATCTTTTGCAACAAAGTATGAACATAACTCCAATATAATATAGAGGGAATGCACCAACAGCAGTCTGTAGAAAAAGATCTCTGAATTCCTGTAGAATAGCAGCTCTTGCTAGATTGATAATCGCCTATAGAAGACCGCAATGGCAGAAGTGCCTTTTGTCATGTATGTTATGAGGTTATGTGTCAACAAAATGATTTTGGATACGTTAGGTTAAGGTCAAAAAACTGTTAAGGGTGCCTTTAGTGCCTTTAATTTAGGCAAGTGCATTTTCAACTGCTATAACATTAATTCCCTGATTTTCCATGACTTTGCCCCCAAAATGGTAAAATTCTCTGACTATCCATGTCTGGAACAGACTTTCCAAAATTCCACGATATTCCAGAAATTCCATGACCCATGGGAACCCTGTATCTACCTATAAAATACAGGAACATCTGTCTGTGTGTCATATATCTATCAATCTGCCTCTGTATGCGGTTTGCTTGCATAAAATGATTCAGCGGATTTTGCAACAACACGCCAACAAACATGGGTAGGCTGCAGTGGCTATTTAAAACGGTCATTAGACTCTGAATAAACAATTAACATTTCCGACTGCAAGGTCAGAAGTTGAAACGAGCGAGGTTCCAAATTTAAGGATGTTTCAAAACATGCAAAGCAATACCAGCTGCAGACAATGAGTGGCAGAGCGTGATCTCACTTATAGGCTACAAGAGACTGTTTTTGAGTCCCAGAAACTCAAAACAGCTGTTAAACTTACGTCATTTTGAAATGTCAGTGCAGCTATGCTTAGATTCTGCTCACTGCACATTTATTATAATGTATTATAATATAATATTCAGTTTTGAATGCTTAGCTGAAAATGAATTTGAATGCTTAGCTGAAGTTTTACCCTATCATCTTATTTTTAAAGCAGACCTACCTGCGGCCATGTAATTGGGCTACGGGTTTTCTAGAAGAATAGCATGTTTGAACGGGCACTAGTATAATTAAATGTAATGCAATCTACAGTCTTCTACTTGACTAGTGAGTGGAGCCGACTCATTATAGTCTAACACTTTCTAATGAGGGGACACAACACTCAAAGAATCATCCATAGAAATGCATGGGGTTAGTTTGTAACGCCAATATGGCAGTAGTCTACACATACCCCGCCCTTTCCTGTATGCCTCCCCATTCATTTGAATAGGAAAATAGCTGCCTGATAACTGCCCAAAAAAGTGTGTTACCAAGATGGCTGCCGAGTGGGGAGACTTGCCTACAAGGACTTTGTTAGAGTCTAATGGCACGTGATAATTCTCCTTTACGTGCCCTTTATGTGCAGTTCTTTAGCTAGCCACAGGGAGGCGGTTAAACTCCTAAACTTGTCATGAGATGATGCTCCTTGAGTGCTTAATGGCATAACCTCGAGAGCTTAAAGGAATAACCTCAGCAACTTACTGCAACATTTACTAGTCTTTGGCATCATCATCTGCATAATGTTAACAGAATATGTCTCCCTATTCAGATGGTGAAAACTATGCCTGACTATAATGCTTCTTGGCTGTATAATGTACTGTGTGCACGTGATTGTGTGTAAACATGATTGACTATGATTAGCCAGCAGATTAGAAGCAAGAGAGGGAAGGCTGAGAGGGTGGGGAGAGGAGGGGATTGGATCAGAAGCTTGAAGGAATGAGTGGGAAATCAGCAGCCAGGCAGCTCCTACCTTGGGTATGGCGGTGTGGATTTGAGGGACAGGGGGTTCAAGTGGGGGAAATGGGGGGGGGGGGGCTTAAATGATCATAGCTGTGGAGGGGTGATCAGAGCCGTGGCGCCGTAGTCTGGCCCCTCGAGACGTTCCTTCGTCGCCTGGCAAAGGAGGTGGGGGGTAGAGGGGTGGGGTTGGATGATGCAACAACAGCAGGTGGTTCACAATGAATGTGGGTAGGGTAGGAAGGGTACACAGACACCTCATACCATCAGAAGCATTCTCACACCGTCTGGTGACATTGTTTAGCACATGGGTAACACATCCACCATCACTGCACAGTATGTGTGCAACACTCTCTCTACGCAGATATTTTTAAGGGAGTGTAAGATCAAGATAAGACCATTATTATTATTATTTTTTTTTTTGACCTTTTCCCTAAAGGCGTGACATTTATGTTCTGTGAAGGAGCTCTCATTTGACCAGAATTGAGATTTTCAGTCAGTCACTGACAGTCCTGCCCACCTGCCCATCCCCTCAAGACAAGCACTGATCACGGGTCTTTATCATATAAGGTTCTCTGGGCTCGGGTGTGTGTGTGTGTGTGTGTGTGTGTGTACCCAGTCAATGTCACCAGAGGTTTTTGATGGTACTGAGGATCCAAAACGAGGGTCCTGCAAACATGGTTCATGGCATTGTTTTAAAGCGAGCTGATTGGTGGAAGAATGTACATTAACACAAACATTCAACTAGTGATTATTTCTGTGAAAATTCAGAACCGAATTAGACTCATAATAGTGTAATCTGTGCATCAGTTGAGAGATCATATTCAAAAACAGGTGTTAGGGTTTCCCGGTTTAGCATACTTATTATTTCAGGATCATTCATCTGTGTCATATATTTGCTTTCCACAGCATAGTCATATGTTGTTATATGACTATATATTGTGTATAGTAAATTTGTAATGATGTTCTCCTAACATCATGCAACGTCATATAGCCAATTTGTTTTGTACTTTTGCTTTGAACTTTTAGGTATCAAATTCTTTTTACTGTAACATGAATAACCACTTATAAAAGACAAATATGCTATGGCATGGCATGCTCCTCAGAACATGCAATAGATCTATACCTTACACGTCCACGTGTGGGGGCTTTTTGAGTTCGCTCTTTAAAACAAGTGAGATGAAACAACACAAGGGGCACATGTTAACCACAGAGGAGAATGGGGATGAGCTTGCATGCTCAATTGAAGATTATTTTGGACAAGGAACACAACACGCACACACACACACACACACACACACACACACACACACACACACACACACACACACACACAACGTTGGTGGCACTGTGAATTTGAGGACTGTCATACTCACAGCTTCCTTGGCCAATGCATTTGCCTTCTGTCTCCGCAGGTCTGACTTGATAATGCCTTTCATTTACGAGGAGAAAAGAAAAAAGGGGGAAAAAACACATGAGATCACAGTCCTTTCGTTGCCCTTCACATATAAAAGCATGATGTTCAATAGCCATCTGACTGGCTGTGTCTGTGGCACCTAGCACCTCAATTCCAAAATGACTCCTATCCACTCTGCTGCCAAAGCATCCGACTTGACTAATGACTACTAAAGAAATAAATTTAGTCTGTAAGTAACAAATGACACAAATACTCTGAGCTATACGGCAATATCAAAGAGTGTTTTGCTTGACACGGGCCAAGGGCATGCCCTCCTGCTGACTTGAGGTCACTGGCCCGTGCTTTTCCTACAGACATCGGGAGAGCAGGTGCTCCTCGCCAAGCCGGCACCCGTCCCACAATGTGACCAAATAAACCCTTTCGAATCTCTTCGAAAGTGTTGGCAGGCGTGCAGGCGTGCCAAGCAGGAACACACTGTGATTCTGCTATTACAATAAACATGGTGACATGCACAACATCAGAGGCTGACAAAACCTCCAGAGCGTGGGACAGGAGAAGGGAAAATGGCTAAAGAGATGAAAAAAGGAAAAGGAAATGTCTGTCGAAACAACACTAAACAAATTAGTAACTATCGCAGATGAATCCAAAACCTATTTCCCATTCAATAACAAACGACTTGTTAATGTTTGAGATGTTTGTTACAATCAAGTTGCATATAATCATTTCAGTGGAAAAGAAAAAATGGCCCAGTGAACTTTCATACAAAAGTATGTATGTGTTGGGCAATTCAGTGGGCCCTACATGTGCATCACACAACTAGAAAGCTGTCAACTAATTATGCCTTTGCCCATTGCAGCTGTTTATCTGGTAGAGGAGGTATGACAGGCTTTCTTGTCTCTAACGACTCGAGGTTTATACAGTTATAGTTTTTGCTGGCCTTCCTGCTTGTGCAGTGAGACCATTACAGACCATTCAAAATGCAGCAGCACGTCTGGTTTCGATTAGCCGAAAGACACATGCTACTCCTTTGTTAGTTATTCTTCATTGACTTTCTACAGTAGCCAGATTATTCATTCCCCTCACTCTGACCTATAGGACACTTAGCACCTTGCTATCTTTAATTCCACAATCCAGCTCTTTTGCCCCTCTTGCCTGCTGCGGTCCTCTCATGAGTGTCTGCCATCAACACTAAATGGACACAGCCAATATTCTTCCTCTGTGATTCCTCGTGGGTGGAATGTTTTGACTAATGGCCTGATGGGTCTAAGAACTTTCTAATTTTTCATAAAAAAAAAACACTAGGCCTACATGTACTCTGGATTTACTTCCATAAAACCACTACCACTATATGTTGCACCCTTAACATGGAGGTTAGAAAGGACAGCGTTATGCTATGATGAATCTTGTTGTACTGTATATGGTGTATACACATTGCTGCCAACATTTTGTCAGTTTTTAAATAGATGTGCTTGTTAAAATAGGACTGGTGCTTTTTAAGGCTCACTGTGATTTAAGCTCTGGTAAATCTAAACTGTATACACTATATGGCTGGAGTCCACGTCTGACTGATGGAGGATTGAGTTTAGGTAACATAATCCAAACGTAACCCAACTTAATCTAATGCATAGCGCGGGTAAGTCGACTACTGGGGGCCAGCATTCTCCAAATGATTTTTCTGAGGTACCTTTTCTTTTTACTGGTTTGTTGTTCAGTAACTCAAAATATTTCTACACATTCTCTGTGATGAATCATAAATGTGGTGCATGCATAGCAATGCTATGCTGAGAGCATTGGCCTTTGTAAGCGGTTAAAAACCGTGGCATTGTTACCACACAGGTGGCTTTTGCTCTGGCAGATTTAATGAGACCACGTATTTCTCTAGAACTTTCTCCTCTCCCATGAGCAACACTGTACCTGGAAATAGAGTTTTACAAAAAAGGAAATATAAACGCAACATGCTGAGGGGTGTTAATGCTTCAGTCATAATCTGTAATCGTTAACAAAATGAGATTACCCTGTAACTAGCATGAACCAACTGAAGTTTCAAGAAAACTATTAAAATTATCCGAAATGTGTTTGACACTGAGATTTGAACTGTGATCTGATCTCAACTGGCAGCATGGTCTATCCCCTGAGGTCTAGCCCATTGCCTCTTATTAGATTTTGAGGTTATTATCCTATTAAGGGTTTATCGCTTGCCTGCCTGAAGCTATGCAGCGTGGTTGTACAGCTTTTAGTTCATAAAAACCCTTGTTTGATGCTGCTTTTTAGGGTACATTCTGTCGATCACAAATGAACATTTTTTGTAAGCGTGCAACAAAAATATCATTCAATGCGAAGTGCTTAGTCACATGGCGTGATTGTGCCAAATCATGGATATGCGTAATAGTACCAGTCATGATTGTGCCGATGAGCAAGAAAACACAGAGGAAAATGTTGCCGGGCAGAATGCCGTAGGAATCGATGATCTTTCCCTCGCAGATGATGAAGATGATGCCAAAAACCTGTTGGAGGAAACAGACAGCTGGCTATAATGTACTACAGATGATCTTAAACACACAAATTATTACTGTACACACACATAAAGAAACATCAAACAAATAGGCTTGCACAAATGCTTGGACATATGGAGTGTACATACTGTAGCACACACACACAGACACAGACACACACCTGAGCAGAGCAGTTGAGTAGCCCTGACGATGTGCCCTCCGACTCTGGATAGGTGAGTTCCACAGCAAACTCAAAGCCAAGAGGTAGGTAGCCGGTCATGAAAAACCTTCACACACAAACATGATGCTGGGTCAAGGGGCGACTGCTACTGGGGCCTCACAGTTCAGCCGTAGACCCCCCCCCCCACACACACACACACTTATAATAATTCATTATAAGGTAAATTATTACAGAATAACCCTGGTGGCAGGCCAGCTAAATAAAAATATTTCCTTAATAAGTTGTGACTGTTAACAAGTGTCAGAAAATGGCACACTGGCTAAATTGTGCAACTGTGTGAACTTCAAATGGAAACATACCCTAATGGATGCCATTCCTTCAGCTATGTCACAATTATGTCATGGTTCAGTGCACAACTGTTGGTTGTACATTCTAAGGCAATAACAAACAAGTGGACATTGGAAAAAAACTGCATATCTCTTTCATAGAAATGATGAATGATGACCAACATACAGTAGTTGAACATCTATTTAGGTGTTGTGTAACTTCTCGCTTAACAAACTATAGTCCTAACTTCCAGAAGATTCTACTGAGACTAACTAAATCTCTTAAGGCTCCTGACATGAATTTCTGCTGCGACTCAAAAGCATGTTACAGCATTAAAGACAGCTCACTAGAGTTTTCAAAACAAGAAACCAAGGGTCCAAAAAATGTGTTATGGGTGTCTGAGGTCGACTTGGCAGTCTCACCCTAATGCTCCAGCAGTGATGAAGACAACCCACAAGTACCCTAAGTCGAGCGTGAAAGCGAACACAATCATCCCGAGGAAGGACATCACGTACACAACCAAAGTGGTCTGCCTAGGAACAGAGAAATAACAAACGGTTTAGTTTCTATTAGACATTTATTAGTGAAGGTGATATTGATGTGACCTATATTACGTCACAATGTTTATGTGAAACCACATAGTTGATAGGAACACAGTGTATTCAAAAAGCCATTTAGTCGACAGATTTAAGATGGGTGTTTGGATTGCTGATGCTTTTTTTGGGTCACGAAATAGCGAGGGGCAGCGAGGCGAGTAAACAACACTGGAGCTTGCAGCGGCAAGAGCCCTGCAGTTATGGTCTGGAATGTGCTGGAACTAAGCTCCCCCACTTTGCCAGAGGCATCAGGCTACCCTGCCTCCCCCCCAAGGTCATGCCCACCACCTCACCATGACCCCTATTCCCACCTACTGACGGAGTGCAGCTGCTGTATAACACTCGAGACAACCCGCATACGCACCAGAAGAATTTTGGTCACAGAAATAAAAGCAAACAAACAGACGGCACTGCAAATACACGAAATAAGTTTGCATTAGGGTATTTCAGTGACTAGTTGTTTACTTTAGTTTCCAAAGTATCTTGAGAAGTCCGCAAATTAGGCTGTCGTTTTTATTTTAAGGGTAAAAATAAAGTGGAGTGCCTACCACTTTTTACGGAGCCCTAGATGTTTTGCATGTTGAGAGAATGTGCACTCGTTTTACTACATTGTGCGCTCGCTTTACTAAATTGTGCTCTTGTTTAACTAAATTGTGCCCTCGTTTAACTATATTGTGCACTCGTTTTACTAAATCGTACGCACGTGTTACTAAATTGTGCGCTCGGTTTACTAAATCGTGTGCACAATTTACTATATTGTGCTCTCGTTTTACTATAGCGTGAGCTCATTTTACTAAATTGAGCTCTCATTTTAAAGGGGAACTTGGCAACTATTTCAACGTAATAAACCCGTTTAGAAATCATTTAGATGGTTAAATGACCTGTTCCGGTGAAAATGGTGACTTTTCCCGCTGCCCCTAGCGTCCCCAGGCGGAAAACCAACCTTGCAACATTGAGACTACCGTCCCGGAAAGAGAAGTGAGAAACAAGAAACTTGTTTTAAATCGTGTTTCTTACCTTGTAACATCCACATTGTCTACCGAACTTATGCTAAACGTTTTGCTAGCTTGTAAACAAATTCATGTGCTTTATCATTACCCTTTTCCACAGTTTGAAATAGCATAATTCACAATTTCTCCAGCAGAGGGGGAAATCCTGCCAAGTTTCCCTTTAAGCATAGTAAAACGAGGGCACAATTTATTAAACGAGTGCACTATTTACTAAAACGAGCGCACGATTTATTAAAACGAGAGCACAATTTGTGAACATGGTTATAGAACATTGTGTGCACGATCTACTTAAACGTGGCCACAATTTGTAAAACGTGCACTCAATATTGTCTTGACACATGTAAACATGAGCACGTTATAGTATATTCGAGATCTCGATCTACTAAAACGCACCCACGAATAATTAAAACGTGGGCTAGAAGAAATTAAATTGTGTGCACAAAAACATACTGTGGTGTCAAGGGGTATCCCCGGGAATGACGTCGGGAGGTGTGTCGCTTGTAGTGACGTAGAGGGAATCTCATTGATTGCAGTGCACCTGGATATAGCCCCGTTAGGTAGGCTGTAGGTAGGAGAGCAGATGATTGTGTGTGTTTGTACAGGCCCCTTGCCAACATCGTCCAGCTGAATGTTTGCCGAAGTTTTGAGTGTTTGTTGAGGTACAAGTCTATGCAGAGCTGTGGTGTTTATCGCGAACGGTGTGAGCTGGGCTACATAGCCTGAGAAGCTGAGCATCGTGAACGACACTGTTTATGTCTCCCGTTTCATTGTCCGTATCAAAGCTTACCTCGTTGTGTGCGCGTGGGTTATATGGTGAGGCCCATCGGGCGCTAGAGGGAACCTTATTGTATTGGGTGGGTATTAGGCTATACTACTAATACGCAGTAGCCTATTTGTACCAACAGTAGGTCTACGTGTTGTAATTGTTTGGGAGCTTGTCGCTGTGATGTGCTTCGATTGACTTCTAGACCTCACAGTTAAGTCAACAATCCAGGAGATAGTGGAAACCGGTCATTAGGCTACAACAGAGCCCGCGAGTAGCCTTTGTAGCCTAGTAGAATTTCCCCATTATGGGTCTCCATAGCTGGCGGTTGACACCACAGTGCCCCTGCTACAAAGAGTAGAAGTCCGCTATAAAACATGACCACCCATCTTTTTGTAAGTGAATTGGTCTTTCACCACAGAAAGGACGTGATCACTGCTTTGTTTTAGCATGCACTTTTCTAAGAGTTTAGCTATTACACTAATTAGGGATATTGGTCTGTACTGGTTCAGCTAATTAACCCCTGGCTCTTTTAGGAACGGGAATCACATTTGCACAAAGATAGCTGGAAGCTTGCCTTCTGAGAATGACTGTTTGAAAAGATGTGCAACGATAGTTGCTAAGCCTTCAGCATATTCTTATAAAAGCCATCAGCCCCATCATGTTTTCCTGCAATTTGTTGTTTTAAGTAATGACTCTCCAACAGAGCAGAGCTAATTTGTGTATTTTGGTCTTTGATGTTCAGTGAGTTGTTTTCACACAAAGCCTGTGCATAAAAGTTGCTAAGCTCCGTGGCCACATCCTCATTCTGGGTCAATCCTTACACAATCTGAGCCCTTCTGCTTCCTTCCTAGCCCTGTGTTAACAAAGTCACAACATCGCAAACCACAATATCAGTCAGAAAAATTGCAATTAGATATTTTCCCCAAATCGAGCAGCCCTACTGCAGATGCTGTTTATTGTCAGTTTGTAAAGTTTAGACAAAGTAGGAAGTAACGTTAGGAATCCCTGATCAATGCGATTGGCTAGGCTGGACCAATGATTTCAAAGTTAACACAATGTCTACGCCCGTCACCATGCTAGTGCTGGAAAGGTTTCAGATTTGTGAGTCCCCAGACTCTATTCCTGAAGTGAATGCATCTGCTTTTAACCAGGCTAATGTTCATGCCTGGGTCTGAGTTTCCAAGTTAAAAGCTTGGGCGTGTACAAAGACAAAGTTTTTTTTGTTATTGAGCACTAAACGGACAAGTAGAGGACTATGAAGAGACATTCACTGAATATGACAAAAAAGTGTATGTGATTAGAATTGTCCCATTAATCTCTATATTCTTTTATTAGACCAAATAACAAACTTATTATCACAGCTTCACAGATTATACTTAGATATCTACTTCCTTCACTTACCAAAGTCCTATGTTCGTGATCCATGTTGATGCATACAATTCTATCCTTAAATCAAATAAGTCTAATACTGTGGTGTTTAATTGGGAATCACAGAAGAGGCCCTAACATTTTTTTCTCACCTTTGCTCGTCTCAAAGTCAGAATTATAATGGTCTAATTAATAGCAGATCTTATCATGAGTAGCTATATTAAAGCAAGACTAAATTAACGACTTAACAGAAAAGAATACCCTGCAAAGAATATACACCGCAGCCCATCCAGAATGGACAGAAATATACTTTCACTGTGCTTATGGACCCAGTTCAGTAAATGATAAGGACAAACAACGCAAAATTAGAAAAAAAGGGTTTATGATTAATACATCTAGGACTATTTTCAAACCATGTCTTCAAATTAAGCACCTTGGAAAGTAATTTGTTTTAAAAACATATTTAAGTCGCTTTGATTTAATTATTATTTTTTTAAATTATTTTTTATTCGTCTACTCCTACAAACTGATACAGTTTTGAAAGATGACTTATAGGGGTGTGAATCTGTCATGTAAAAGACGATGCGAATCGATGCAATTCGATGCAGTTCAAGAATGGAAAGCATTCTGAAAGATTTTTTATCATTTGCTCATGGTGCACATTCATTTTATATTATCAATTATCATGGTCATGGTTGTCAATTAGTCAAAAAAAATGTGTGAATATGATTATCTAAACTGAGGTTTGTTTCATATACTGTATTGAAATGAAAAAAGAATAGTCTACATTTCAGTCAAACGCAGCAGCCAAATACAACATAAAAATACATTTTTATAGACTTTCACAGATTTTATAGAGTTATAGGCCTATCTGATTGTTTTCATGGAGCTGTAGCCTTGTTGAGGTAAGACAATACCAAAATAAAAGTGCTTAAGAAACTCTTGGCCTTTTCTCATATAGCCTAGCCTACCCTACAAGAATAAAATAGGCCTACAAATCAATGAACTCTCTGGGCTTATTTTGTTCCAACAGTAGACCTAATGCAGAAACCTATAATGCCACAAGTCTGAGTGAATATGAACAAAATCATTGGCTAATAATTTGTGCATCATTTTAGCAGCAAGGGCCAAATTATTATTTAACATTAAGGAAATCCCTTTATCAAAGGTAAGGCTACTCTACAGACTATCATTGCTGTTTAGGAATGCTATAAGTGTTTAATTTCGCGCTGGATTTCGAAAAACAAAAGCCGACCGAGTGCAAGTTGTCACATGCTTAAGTTGCAGTAGATGTACTGCATTACCCACAATTCCGTACCACGTATAGTTTCAAAACCGGAAGTGGGATGAACGCACTGCTTGGAACTTAAATGAGAGTAACATAACAAGTAAATCGATATAACGACCGGTTCATTTCAGTTTTTTTCCGATACGTGGCTTCACGTATCGATGTAGCCGTATCTTACACGTTAAAAACGGATACCGATACGTATCGGTTAATCTTTACACCCCTAATGACTTATAGTGCCCTTATATCTATTTACATTTATTTGTTTAGCAGACGCTTAGCAGAAAACCTAAATATTTCAATTATATTACAAAGGCAACTCAAGAGCACAAGGGCGGGAATTGAACCCACAACATTTCAGACTACTGCATGCTAGTCCAGCTCCTAGCCACTACGCTACCACTGCCTTTCCTAAGGTGCCCTTCCTGGGGGTCAACCTATGACTGATTTGTATGCCAAAGCCTGTTTGAGGTGGATGAAATTAAAGCAAATGAAAAATAAAAAGGATCAAGCTTCACCCAGTCGGATGTACTGCTGATTCCTAGACCCCATTAGTAATTGGACCAATCAAACTGAAACAAAAAAGGCCACGGCCACACATCAGAATTCTTGTTTTTACGTTTTGTTGTAATCCCTTTCAGAAATGAGCAGCTAAAGCCTTTCCTTGTGACTGCTCTTTGCAACCAGCAATGAAATATTGGTAGAGATATGTTCACCACATCAGATGATAACCGTATGTTTACAGCGGTGGTGAAGGATTTCTGTCTATATGCTGGGTGGCAAAAAAAAAACCATATTGATACGGTAACTACAGATGGCTATGTCCAAAATTGAATGCCTTTTCCTTTGAAGTGTACTTACTTACTCCTTTATTTACCCAGTGCAGTTTGGCTGAGCAAACATCGCTCATTCCAGACATGCCTTGCACACTACTGGGAGCTGGTCAGTGTAACCCCAAGCATTTAACCAGGAGGCACACAACAGATGTGTAGCTTCACACAGGTTACTGAGCAGACACGTTTGTCCAATGTGAATATGACCATTACAGTTCAAAATTGAAAAAGTATAAAATTTTTCTTACTTGTAGGTTTTGGTCCGATCAAGCCAGATTCCACAGATCAAGGAGCCAACCATTCCAGCGATAACAATGGTAAGCCCAATTCTGCCAGCATTGACCTCTTCACCCTACAGAATGACACACACCGGTGATGAATGTTCAGATGGAATAATTGAGATGATTTATGTTGTGTTGTGCTGTGGTGTGTGTGTGTGTGTGTGTGTGTGTGTGTGTGTGAAACTCACTGGATAGTACTCAATAATCATGCGGTTGAGCAGTGTGCCGACGGCATAGAAGCAGCCCACATTGAGGCCTGCAGAGACAAGAGGGAGATACAATGAGAACAACAAGACAGTGAATACTTTTGTTTCACACGATCACATCCTTCCCAAAAAGTAGACTAGCTGTCCAAAGCTAACCAAACCGATACAGCGAAGAAATTACCCCTTCACTAGATCATTTTGCAACTACAATGACCTCTTCACCAAGTCACACTGCAAACTCATTTTCATCTTTATGTTAAAGTGATTAGTACACATGATACAAGACAGTGACACCGGTGTTACAAATTTCAATAACTGACCACTAATGACCTGTAAAGCAGGTGCTATTTATACAGTTAAGTAACATATTCAATACAGGATAAACATCTGAATTATTGCTATCAAGGTAGATTGGTAAATTTTAATTGCAAATAAATGCTAAATGAATTAAACTGTGAGACACATTTTAAAGACTTTCAGCATGAATGGACAATAAGCCTAAGGGCTAAAGCTAAAGGTGTTAACTCTCAATTAATCTTTTCCTGAATGCGGCTGAATATGGGTGTTGCTTGTTGTTGAGAGGCACAGTTTATCTCAACAGCACACTGCTTTCGCAGACAAAAAAAACCCCTTTAAATCTTAAAGTTGCAATGGCCATTATAATTCACATAAAAGTGACTGTAAAGTGCTTAAGATATGGCTAACCCTCGTGGAGTGGGATCTATGACTGTTAATCATTGTCAGATAAATTGACCTTGAACATGCTGATCTTTAACCCTTAAGGCAGGGATCACATTAGCCAACGGCAAGCGACAGGTTTCCTATTGTTTTCTATGGTTCAGCAGCGGAACGGTCGTAACGCTAGCGTTGAACAAGCTGAGCGTTGAACTTGGTTCAACTTTCAAAGCGCAACGTGAGCGTATTCAATTGACAAACCGTTTGTGTTGCTTAGGAACGAGATAAAACATATTATTATTATGGTATGGAGCGTTGCGTTACGTTTGCCACTGTCGCTTGCCGCTGGCTAATGTGATCCCCGCCTAAAGGTGTGGGTTTTTGAACATTCTAACATAAGATTCCGTTCCGCAACAATTGAAGGTTCTAAAATTCTATGTTGAATTCAATGAACCCAGATATTCTTTAAAACGTTAATTTTCCAACATTCCCGTCGGTGTTACGGGACACCTTTATTTTAATCTGCACGTGAGCACAGAAGCAGCATAGACACAACATGGTAAACACAAGAATATTACCCAACCATGTACCACGTCTTTACGTTTAAAATGGTCTATTGAGCCCCACCCCATCCCGTCCGTCTGTCTGTCTGTCTGTCTGTCTGTCTGTCTGTCTGTCTGTCTGTCTGTCTGTCTGTCTGTCTGTCTGTCTGTCTGTCTGTCTGTCTGTCTGTCTGTCTGTCTGTCTGTCTGTCTGTCTGTCTGTCTGTCTGTCTGTCTGTCTGTCTGTCTGTCTGTGTAAACAAGTTTGAGTACAGCTCAAGTGCATTATAGTGGGTGGATAAGAATGACATATTGGATAAATGAGACTATCAAGGCAATAAAGTTTTATCAGAATCATGATGGCCTGACAATGTGCAATCAGATTAAAATGGAACACATTATTTACAGCTCAGAAGGCAAACAGCAGTTTAATACTATTAATGATAGACATATTAACCAATGGCTTGGACAAACACTGTACCCCCATAAAGGAAGCTAAATGTTTATTATTTGATAATATAACTTATGTAAGAAGCTAAAAGTTTCACACTGAACAACCTTCAGCAGCTCATCTATGGAGACGAGCCAAAATACTCATGAGGCTTCTGAGGCTATGTGTAACCACTCACCATAGCTGATGATAAGGAGGATGAAGGGCTTGTTGCTGAGGAGTCTCTTGATGGAGGCCATGTAGGAGTAGTCCTCGGGGGGAATGCTTCTGGCTGTGACCTGAGACTGGGTTGGTGGAATCTCAGGCTGCTCCTGGAAGACTGTAGAGAGAGAAGAAGAGACATCATATATTTATATTTATACAACAATTGGGTTCTATGGAACTATTTATTTGTTTCTGATTGGCCGAGAGACGTTCCATGAGTTGGAATATCCCTGGACATTTCAACTCAGACTTTGCACAGCTAATAATAAATCACTCCACAATACAATGCAAAGAGCTGTAAATAATGTGATCCATTGAAATCTGATTGCACATTGTCAGGACATCATGATTCTGATAAAACTTTATTGCCTTGATAGTCTCATTTATCCAATATGTAATTCTTATCCCAGCTCTCCACTATTTTAAGCAATGGGTTAGCCTACTCCTTAGCAAACCATAATGAAACAGTGCTTCACCACATCTGTGGATTAAGCCACACAGTCAACTCAATGTAAGTAAGATAAACGAGGATGCTAATTGTTCTCAGCATTGTCAGCATTGTGTATAATATGATTGTCACTTGGAGGAGACTTGTAGATAACTAACGTTAGCATAGTTAGCTAACCGCTGCTAACGTGCTAGCAGCGTCACGTCAGAAAAGCATGTGGGGCTGTGCACAGTAGTGTAACATTTATTCACCATAAATTAATAAAGTTGAGTGGTTCTGCAATGTAGGCTATGTTTCTGTTTTTTTGCAGTACCATGTCCCTTACATGACATGGCCCAGTGTCCTTGTAACATGCATGCAGCAAAGCTAGATATGAATGTGATTTCAGCCCGACTTTCAACATTTCTTGCTTAAATATATATATATATATATATAGACCCTTTCAAGAGAGTTCCATTATCAGCATCATAGTTGGCCCCACAAGGCTTCCGTTTTAACATTCCATATGTTATCTTAATGCAGAGGAAGTAGATCGGGAACCAAATAGAACGTTCAAGCATTGTTTTTGTTTGTATTGTTGAAAGGGTCTACTTGGGGGGCAGCCATGGCCTACTGGTTAGCGCTTCGGACTTGAAACCGGAGGGTTGCCAGTTCGAACCCCGACCAGTAGGAACGGCTGAAGTGCCCTTGAGCAAGGCACCCAACTCCTCACTGCTCCCCGAGCGCCGCTATTGTAGCAGGCAGCTCACTGCACCGGGATTAGTGTGTGTCTTCACCTCACTGTGTGTTCACTAATTCACGGATTGGGATAAATAGAGAGACCAAATTTCCCTCACGGGATCAAAAGAGTATATATACTTACTTATACTTATATATATATATATATATATATATATATATATATAGCCTGATACATTTTCTGTGAGCCATTTGGGATTTGTAGTTGCAGTACGCTTTGGGATTTGTAGTTGTGTAATTTGTTAGTCTGTACCATGTTGTCAGACATGCACAGAGAAAAGTAGTGTTCTGAGATTAGTCTTGGAATATATTTAGGGGAGACTGCAGAGATTGAGGACAAAAGGAGACAAAACACACCTTGCCCACAAGCAATTTAGGTTAAGGGCCATCAGGGGGATAGGCTTACCATTGGGGAACAAAGGAACATGCTACATGAATTACACGTGACCCACGAGTGTTGGCCTGGAATGAACACTACTGGCCTCAGCAACTGGAAAAACAGGCTCTGTGTCAACCTTGAGGGCTGGTGAGATGTACAAATTCCAAGACATGGGGGGGCAGACATGCAGATGTCCGTGTTTGGGATTGTTTCGGCCAATCAAGGGCCCCCGGAGTCTCATCTCCCACCTGCTCCCCTCTTTACTTGCTTTCTCGCCCCTCAAACACTCACAACCCCTTTCCAACCAAGAAGTGCGCTCTTCTGGTCACATGTTTACTTCAAAACAATACAATGGGACTTTTCAGGAGAGGGCACAATGGCTAGAGTGTCTTCTAACCACGACTTGACTTCACAGGGCCAAAGGACAGTGGCACTGTAGAGCAGTGTTGAATGACAGTTCCCTGCAGTTTCTGAAAGACAGGTCTTTCCCTGTGGATGTGCAGCAATTAGACTTTCGAAGTGCAATACCAGTTTTTTCAAGCTTTAAAGGACTCCTCTACCATGTAACTCTCTGCCTGTGTTGATCTATGGCGTTCTTTTTATTTATTTCAGCGTCACTATAGCGTGTAAGGCTGTATGTCTAAAGTGCCCCCCAACAAAACCTCCAAAGAACTACAACTTTTTTTCAGAGTCGTTCTCTCTCTGTCTATTACTGACCTGGAGACCTGCAGGATAAGCGAAATTCGAGCAGAAGGAAGCCTCCTCTCCTTTCTCTGTGCTACTACTCACTCATGATGTGCTGACATTAGCACAGAATAACAGCCAGTACAATCTTGCATGACCAATCCTTCTGGCGCAAATCGGTAGGGTAGGGTAGAGCCCGACCGATAAAGGATTTTGAAGGCCGATACCGATACAAATATTTGTTGATTTAAAAATCCGATATTCCGATATATCGGCCGATATTTTTTTTTTTTTTCAGAAACGCGCAACAAAACATTAACAGATTTCCCTAACATTAGTTATTTGTAGTTATTTATGAGTATTGACTAAAATAATATGATAATGCCTTTTAGAAACAAACTTGTTGATTTTTAAATAATATTGTCACAGTGGAACAGAGGAACATCGAAATATATTAAAGTTCTGATAAATAAAATGTGTAAAAATAGAAACTTAAGATATGAAACTTAGTCTTTTGAACAAAAACACAATAACAACAACAACCAAATCAAAGTTACCAGTAGGCCTATTAAAAGACTTGGTAAGCTTCATAAAATATAACTTTGAACTAAGACTTACAAAAAATAATGATGACATTATTACTATCATCATCATTTGTATTATCATTAAACAAGATAAAGGTCACTCCTAAAAGTTTGAGTGTGCGTGTGTAAAAATTAGTCCCTATTGCCTTATAAGCTACCTTATAATTACAATGTCAGCTTGCTTATCCCTTTACCTGCACTTTTAAAATTATTTCCATCAAGCTACATTAAACCATTTTCAATCATCAGTTGCTGCCTGCCTTCTAAAACCTACTATTTACTGATCTAATTCCATGTAACTCGTTAATGCTGCGGTTGAACGACAGTCTGAAACGCACACTTGGCGTCATTGGATTTCACACACGTATAAAAGAAAAGCTAACTTTCATGCACAAGCTACGTTTTGCACAAGCTACGTTTGATACTTTTTCTCTATGTCTAAATGTTCACTCCTCGCACGTCTAACTTACATTTTACAATGCAGGGACTGTAACTACAGATATACTAGTTATAAATAGTAATCATTACTTTATTTAGGCAGAATTAGTTCGTTGTGGTTTCCAAGCTCATTAATGTTAACGTTAGCGGTCTTCCACTGATATTCATGGCATTAGCTAGCTTTGTGGTTAGCTAGTCTATGATGAGCCATAATTTAGCAATGGATAACGTCATACTGCAAATTGTAAAACATACGCTTTCAAAATAACAGGCCGGGGAGAGATGACACGTCTCACTGCTATAACTGTCACGCTATTAAAGAAATACATCTTCAGTCACATTGTCAAAAGTTAAAAGGACAGACAGTCAACTACACTGTAATAACGTAACGTAATTACTAGCTAATTCTGCTTCACTCTCGACTTATTTAACAGCAGCAAAACTGTACATTGTTTTCACGAATTTTGTCATGCTTATGAGTTAAGAGAATTGATGGGGATGTTCTTTTAATTGTTAATTCAAGCAATGTATGTCTCGTGACCAAATCACCATGAACACACTTCACTGATGATCTCACTCGCGGATAACTGGTTCTCTCTGCCCGACTCTGGCTGGATCAGCAGGTTGCAGGATGTGTGGCGCGTTATACGCGAGTGTTGCCAGCAGGGACGGTGTAGAGTGCCCTCTGGTGGACAAACTATACAACGCCAACACTCATGACATGGTTGAAGGGTGTTTCGTCCGTTTTTATTTTATTTTTAAAATATTCATTTATCGGCCATTATAAATGCCGATACCGATAGTTTGGAAAATGCCTAATATCGGCCCGCAGATAAATCGGTCGGGCTCTAGGGTAGGGTGTAAAGCAAGGAGACTGAAATGGACACTACCCTCATACCCATCCCGCTATACTGAGATCAGTTATTATGAAAGTAATTTTTTAAGAAAAAAAATCAAAAAACATTACTAGTGAGTTTGCGATCCTATTGGTTTGGTTGTAACCTTGAGCATCCATTCCTATGACTGTACAGAGGAGAAGCGTTCTCTGTGGGGCCTCCAAGAACATGATCTTGAGTAAGAGACCCAGATGGTCTGGCAATTAGTCAGCACAGATGGAGTCCTGTGGCTCCTGCTGAAACTTAGACAAGCTGCACAGGCACAAGTTGATACACAGCCAAAGAAAGTATGACACCCGGTCACAAAAAACAAAACAAAAACAGACTTGGCGCTTCAACACCGCTGACTTTGTTGTGTTCCTGATGGTGGTTTGATTATTTTCTTGTAAGGCACCAAGTACAAATTGTTTTCTACAACATCGGATTTCCGTAGTTTTTCTAATTATTGTTGGCAGGTGAGCAAAGAGTTTGTGAAGAGAAAACGGATCTGACAGAGGAGCGGTGATTCTGTAAATAGCTCAGACTAACATCCACTACATAATTACTTCAGAGTAATTTCAATGGGTGACTTTGACAGGGCATGAAGATTTAAAGTGACCGTGGTGTTGAGAAAGGCGTTATATAAAGCAAACTTATTATTATTATTAATATCATCATCATCATCATCATCATCATTATTATTATTATTATTATTATTATTATTATTATTATTATTATTATTATTATAATAACTAGAAAAGCATTTCCTGAAGGAAATACAGTGCATGCAAAGTTGTTGCTGGGTTGGTTGCTAGGGTAATTATAGTGGTTGCTATGCTGTAAAAGTGGTTGCTAGGTTGTTGCTAGGGTACTTAAGGTGGTTGCTAGGCTGTTGCTAGGGAAATTATAGTGGATGCTATGCTATAAAAGTGGTTGCTCGATTGTTGCTAGGGTACTTAAGTGGTTGCTATGCTGTTGCTAGGGTAATTATAGTGGTTGCTATGCTACAAAAGTGGTTGCTAGGTTGTTGCTAGGGTATTTAAGGTGGTTGCTAGGCTGTTGCTAGGATAATAAAAGTGGTTGCTAGATTGTTGCTAGGGTACTTAAGGTGGTTGCTAGGCTGTTGCTAGGGTAATTTTAGTGGTTGCTATGCTATAAAAGTGGTTGCTTGGTTGTTGCTAGGGTCATTATAGTGGTTACCATGCTTTAAAATGTGTAAATAGTAAAAAAAGTAAGAATAATTTGCAGCAAGAGCTACGTGTCGAAGTTTGAACCAAGTTTCTACGATAAGCGGTTCAAGCCAAATTAGGGCCTGGAAGAATAATAATAACTACAAATGCAATTCCAAGGAATTACCAGTGCATGAAAATGCTAAAGTTGTGATGTAAAATATCATGTATAGTTAAAACAGATAATACAGAGGTGTTTACTACGGTGATGCTAGGATAGACATGGTGGTTGCATAGCTTAATAAAAGTTGATAGTTTAAAAGTAGACTGTTTAAAAGCTGAATGTAGATAGTTTAAAAGTTGTTGATAGACAGTAGATAGTTGAAAAGTTGTTGATAGACAGCTAGTTTAATAGATAGTTTAAAAGTAGACCGTTTAAAAGTTGAAGGTAAATAGTTTAAAAGTTGTTGACAGACTGGAAGTTTAATGAATGTTGATATTCAAATAGTTTAATGGCTGTGTATAGGTAGATATTTGACGATAACTGAAAGTTGGAATGGCTCTAATGTTTGCTAGCAGTTATGCTAAGATTTTTAATTCTGCTAACCATGCTACTTAGCTAATGTTTTATAGCAGTGCTAGCAATGCTAACATGCTAACCATGTGACTTAGCTAACCAAGCTTATCATTTTTAATAGTTATGCTAACTGTTAACAATGTTAACATGCTAACTATGCTAACCATGTGACTTAGCTAACCTAGCTAATCATTTTTAGTAGTTATGCTAACTATGCTAACTAACATGCTAACATGCTAACCATGTGACTTAGCTAACCTAGCTAATCATTTTTAGCAGTTTTGCTAAAAATGCTAACGATGCTAGCAATGCTAACTTTGCTAACCATGCTAACTAGCAACAGTGGGTAGGAGTCATAGTTGATGAAGTGTTGACGTAGTTGATGACAAGTTAAAAGTTGTTGATAGACAGCTAGTGAATGTATATAGTTTAAAGGTTTAAAAGTTGAATGTAGATAGTTTAAAAGTTGTTGATAGACAGCTAGTTTAATAGATAGATAGTTTAATGATAGTTTAAAAGTAGACCGTTTAAAAGTTGAATGTAAAAAGTTCAGTAGTTTAATGGGTTACATTGTTTAACAGTGGATTATTGTAGTGAGGACTTTTATTTTGAAACAGTTTTGGGCAGAGGAAACAGTTGAATAGGATGTGTAGTCTTAATTGACCCAGATTGTATGCTTAAAGCCTGAGGCTGCAGGTGGCCTGAACACCTGCCATAGGATTCTAATTGCTTAATGGCCATATTATGATGTCATAATCGGCAATGTTAAGTCTATGGGGATTTTTAAAAAGTTTTTCTTTAATAGTTTAAAAAGTATAAAAGTTTCAAAGTTTAAAAGACATAGCAACCCGATCTGTTTGAAGACCTACGTTACAAAGTTTGAATGAAGTTTCTAAGTTAAACTGTTCAAGAGAAATTGCGTGCGGAAAAAGTGGTAAGCGGAATAATAAGAAGAAGCCTAGGAAGAACAGTACAGTGCATTTTCATGCACTGTAATAATAGAGAATAAAAATAAGTCAGAAGAAGCCTAAGGAATAACAATACAGTGCATTTGCATGCACTGTAAAAACTAGAAAATGTAATTTCGAGGAAATTACCAGTGCATGAAAATATAAATATACTGTATTAACATAAAATGCCAAACAAACTTTTATTTGGAAACAGTTGGCAGGAGTCATAGTTGATAACAACGGACAGTTGAAATGTCTAAACAGTTAAATAGTTGAGTAGTTTAAATAGTTAAATTATTTAATAGTGAATTATTGTAGTGAGGACATTTATTTTGAAACAGTTGTGGGCAGAGGAAATAGGAACAGAATCTGTAGTCTTAATAGAGCCAGATTGTATGCTTAAAGCCTGAGACGGAGTATATAGTTTAAAAGTTGAATTTAGATAGCGTAATGGATGTGGATAGACAGAAAGTTGAATGGATGTTGATAGGCAGATTGTTTAATGGATGTTGGTGGATAGTTTAATGGGTGGATGAGTGAATGGTTTGAAGAGGATGAATGGATAGAAAGTTGGATGGAATGTGCCTTATATCCTTGTAGAATAGAGAGACATAGAGAGAGTTGGCCTAGTTAAGCAGAAAGCAGCTGAGGTGCAGTTTAACTGGTCCTTTGATGGGTCCTAGTAGTGAGCAGCTGGAAGTTGATACAGGTGCAAATCAAGTTAATTAGCCCATTGTGATGTCATCAGCCCATATTAAGTCTATGGGGAAAAATAAGCTTGTTTTTTTATTAATATCTCAAAAAGTATAAAGTTTACAAAAGTGAAAAATACATTCCCCACGTGTCCTTTTCAAGACCTATGTTAAAAAGTTTGAACGAAGTTTCTACGTTAAACGGTTAAAGCTGAATTAGATGCAGAAATTTGGTGGGAAGAATAATAAGAAGAAGAAGAAGACTTCGGATAACAGAACAGTGCATTTTCATGCACTGTAATACGTCGGAAGAAGTCTAAGGAATAACAATACAGTGCATTTGCATGCACTGTAATAATAATAATAATAATAATAATAATAATAATAATAATAAGCAAGTCTAACTTTTGCATAGGTACCATGCTTAGGAACCTTAGCTTTCATCAAGGGGGTCTTATCACCTACCCAGAATATAAAGACTACCACAACTGTCCCCTTAAATGTTGTAGGTTGTTTATATGTTTGCAGATAAAGGCTTATGTAGTTAGTGGCAATTCCTTCGGGTCTGGAAATTAAGTAACTGTATGATGGATCACAAGGAGTCAGTTGACAGCTGTTAACATGCTGCTATGTCAGTGTCAACTGTCCTGCTTCCATATGTCAGTGGAAACTTCCACTTGAAACAGAATAGAAATTTCCATTGAAGATTAGCCTGGCTAGCGCCACCACTTCTCAATGAGACGTGGTCTGGGAACCAAACGTTCATTTTCTCGTATTTGAAAAAAATACCCAGATCCGTTTATTGGGTGCCACGGATGTCTATCAAATGCGTCTGTGCATAGCTCATCATCGTCTTGCTTTCCCCCCTGTTCTGTGATTGGTTCCCTATCTGAGGCAAAAATTAGGGCGGTAGTTTCCAGGCTGCCTTAGCAGCGTGAATCAAATCGCGCGCAAGGCAGCATGGGAACACCCAGGCTAATTGAAGATTGCGCAGCTAGATAAAATAAATGGTGTAAAATACATGGAAAATTCACAACCACAAAATACATTTCAGAGCATTTGTTGGTTTGTTTTTTTTTTCAAAAGAATTTGACCCAGGAAATTCTGAGAATGTGGCAATACTAAGGATTAGGTTTAATACCACAATAAATCAAATCTAGTTTAAGCTCATACAGTGTACAAATGACAAATCTACAGGTTGCATTTTTAAACAATCAACTGCTGTAGTTGTGTCACTACACTGACTGTAGGGTGGTTCCAACCAAGTTCTGACAGATCGTTCAAGTCATGTCACATTTATTTATAATGCATTTTTGTATGCAGAGTGCAACCCAAAGCGCTCCACACACAGACATCAAGGCATAAACAGACAAATGAACAAATTGACAAATATAGAAACAAAATGCTGGACAGAGCGGCGTGATTCGCCAGCGTACTCGTACCCAGACATTAAAGGCCCATTCACACCAAGAACGATAACGATAACGATAACTATAAATAAATATCGTTCTCGTTAATATGAATGACGACGTTCACACATAAACTATAACGATAACGACATGAAGAACTATATCGTTGGGGATCACTTTCAGAGCGATTTTCACAACGATAAAATGGTAATAGCCAATCAGAACCCATCGAATTTTAGCCGTCACATTTATTAACACAAGGAGAGACTTTGTTTATCGTTGTTCAGTGTGAACGGTTTTATCGTTATGGTTATAGTTGTCATTATCGTTATCGTTCTTGGTGTGAATGGGCCTTTAGACAGGAAACAAACAAATGAAGAATAATAAAAAGTAAATAAATAAATAAAAATCTTTAAGTGAAATTCAATCAGTTCATTGGTTAGGCCTAACATTATATTGAACAGCAGCATGGTGTTCATTGAACAGTCCAAACTGCAAGCAACATTTGGCTGTAGCGTGGTGCTCAATCCAACCAGGCAATGCTAGGGCAACTGGAGGGCTCCAGAATCACAAGTCAGCTGCCAGAGACTTCTCTGGGATACAAGCAAAAAACCAGACTCTGGAAAGCTAGCCCACTGACCAGCAGCTCAGTGAAGCTCAAACAGCATCGGGTCCCAATAACCAGTGTGAAACTGAGCACGAACTGCTCCATTCACACAGAGGCAAAAGTAGGCAGACAGCTTGGTGGACATTTCCACTGGAAACAGCGAGACAGGTCCCACACAGAAGAGCCTGTGTCCAAGTCTGATCTCTCTAACCAGGCGCTGGAGCAGCAGCTCAGTAGGGTAGCTGTCCAGGGGGACAGCGATGGATCTCACAGACCCACGCAGTCCAAAGGTCATCCCCCTGTCTTCTTTTCTGTCAAACAACTCCCCCTATCTGCACCGCTTGCATACTAACGTTGGAGACTTTCTAATGAGGAGAAAAGACTCCTCCAAAGAAATGCATGGGGTAAGTTTGTAACGGCAATATGGCAGTAGTCTCTACACATATCCTGCACCTTCCTGTATGCCTCCCCATTCACTTGAATTAGAGCCCGACCGATAAAGGATTTTGAAGGCCGATACCGATACAAATATTTGTTGATTTAAAAATCCGATATATCGGCCGATATTTTTTTTTTTTTTCAGAAACGCGCAACAAAACATTAACAGATTTCCCTAACATTAGTTATTTGTAGTTATTTATGAGTATTGACTAAAATAATATGATAATGCCTTTTAGAAACAAACTTGTTGATTTTTAAATAATATTGTCACAGTGGAACAGAGGAACATCGAAATATATTAAAGTTCTGATAAATAAAATGTGTAAAAATAGAAACTTAAGATATGAAACTTAGTCTTTTGAACAAAAACACAATAACAACAACAACCAAATCAAAGTTACCAGTAGGCCTATTAAAAGACTTGGTAAGCTTCATAAATATAACTTTGAACTAAGACTTAATAATTACAAAAAATAATGATGACATTATTACTATCATCATCATTTGTATTATCATTAAACAAGATAAAGGTCACTCCTAAAAGTTTGAGTGTGCGTGTGTAATAATTAGTCCCTATTGCCTTATAAGCTACCTTATAATTACAATGTCAGCTTGCTTATTAACCCTTTACCTGCACTTTTAAAATTATTTCCATCAAGCTACATTAAACCATTTTAAATCATCAGTTGCTGCCTGCCTTCTAAAACCTACTATTTAGTGATCTAATTCCATGTAACTCGTTAATGCTGTGGCCGAACGACAGTCTGAAACGCACACTTGGCGTCATTGGATTTCACACACGTGTAAAAGAAAAGCTAACTTTCATGCACAAGCTACGTTTTGCACAAGCTACGTTTGATACTTTTTCTCTATGTCTAAATGTTCACTCCTCGCACGTCTAACTTACATTTTACAATGCAGGGACTGTAACTACAGATATACTAGTTATAAATAGTAATCATTACTTTATTTAGGCAGAATAAGTTTGTTGTGGTTTCCAAGCTCATTAATGTTAACTTTAGCGGTCTTCCACTGATATTCATGGCATTAGCTAGCTTTGTGGTTAGCTAGTCTATGATGAGCCATAATTTAGCTAACTACTAAAACTAAAACTAACTGGTTCTCTCTGCCCGACTCTGGCTGGATCAGCAGGTTGCAGGATGTGTGGCGCGTTATACACGAGTGTTGCCAGCAGGGACGGTGTAGAGTGCCCTCTGGTGGACAAACTATACAACGCCAACACTCATGACATGGTTGAAGGGTGTTTCGTCCGTTTTTATTTTATTTTTAAAATATTCATTTATCGGCCATTATAAATGCCGATACCGATAGTTTGGAAAATGCCTAATATCGGCCGATAATATCGGCCCGCCGATAAATCGGTCGGGCTCTAACTTGAATAAAACAAATGATGCCTGATAACTGCCCAAAGTGTGTTGCAAGATGGCCGCCGAATGGGGGGAACTGCCTAAAAGGACTTTGCTGTAGTCAACTGACCAAGGTCTGGTAGATACATGCCAGATCGTTCAAGGGTAATCCCCTAAAGGGGACTGTCTTCTTTTCTGTCGAACAACTCCCCTAGTTGCACCACTTGCATATTAAGTAACATCTGTTTTGCTTTTGGTCTTATCTCCACAGATCTCTCACCCAGTCACTGACACCACAAAGGAGAGCACAAAGAGGAGAGGCCGCTTCTCGGGCGGATGCCTGTTGTTATCTCTACTGTGGCTCAACTGAATTCCAGGGGCTAAAGCATGTGTGAGAAGTTCCAAATACCAGAAATTCTCAAATGTTGCTGCATTACAGCTTATGGGATGCATGTGTAATGTTGCTAAACCAATTCAGAGGGCCATCTTTTCGTAATGGTCACAACTATTTAATAACTAAATAACTATTTAATAACTAAATAACTGTCAATCAACTGTGAGTATTTACAAATGACAAATGCAAAATATACTCTTCTCCTTCAATGCCAGTACCACATTCTCCTAATTGACTACTAATATGGCTAGTGTACTGTATGTGACAAGTTGCTGCGATCACAACTATTGACGCTATTAGTACTACCGCCAAAACTACTCTATCCTACACCTTTTTTAATTAACATGTTAACATGTCATAAAATATGATTCATATGATTTAGGAAATGATATCTGTACAAACCAACTTTGTGCATGCTGATCTGTGAACACAGGGCTGTTATGCTTCCAGCCAGCTGGAACGGACCATGTGTTGAGCCAACTTTTTTTTTATCCGATTAAGGTTTGATTTATTTTCATAGGTGTAGCCACATGAGCAAGCTCTTCCATGGACAGCATTTGATAAGGGTATGTGTGTGTGTGTGTGCTTGCGGGCATGTTTGTGTGTGTGTGTGTGTGTCACAGACCTTGGCAAAGGTTCCCGATAAGGATGCCATTTTTTTTTCAAATAAACAATGGATGGGAAAGATGAGAGGATGTGTGTGTGTGTGTGTGTAAGAATACAATCCTTTGTTGTAGTTTTCTGTTTAACTGTGTGTTTCTCTCTCTCTCTCTCTCTGTGTGTGTGTGTGTGTGTGTGTGTGGGAGGGTATACTGGAAGGCTCCACTATCTGCAGAAAACACAGTTTTCATTTGTTGTCCTTTCTTCTGCACATGACTTGGCCATGTCCTCACTGCCCCCCTCGCCCTTGTTTCTTACTTTGGCTGCTTCCACAATCACATTCAGCTAAACTGTACAACACTTTGTGCTTGGCTGTAGGGCTGGGACGGCATGGATGTTTTCTTACCGCGGGTTCGAGGTATCCCCCCCCCCCCACACACACACAAAAAAATGGATTATGGATTATGAATTTTGTGCCGCCATCAGCAATCACAGCCAATTACACTTTAGACAGCCGCAGCAACTTCAAAGACCACTGGACCAAATGCTTCAGACATGAAAGAAATAAGCAGTTTATCAACAAGGCTATCGCAAACTGTTACATTCATGACGCTAATGTGAATGTTACAACGTAGGTACAAGTGACCGAGGTATTGCGGTAATGCGGTTACCTTCACAGCCCTACTTAGCTGGTGAAGTTCCTAGGCTATGGCTTGCTTATAGGGTTGCAAAATTCCGGGAATTTTCAAAGTTGGAAACTTTGGGAATTAACGGGAATATATGGGAATTAATAGGAATAAACTGGGAATTTTTAATATGGCAAGTTAGTCTATAACAGGGAACTTAAATGTAGTGGACAAAACCCCATCTTGCAGCATAATACTAGTTAAAACAACCTGATTTAATGCAATTTCAGTCAAATTTCTACCCTGCACATACGTCAATCCCATGCACACAGCAATCATAGGCTACTAGACGTAAAGGAAACCTATGGTGCGTTCATGTGCATGGGGAAAATAAATTCCCAGTGAAAACATCATCTCGTGGGAATAGCTGGTGTGAAACTGGGAGAAGTTTCCCAGAGTTGCCCAGTTATGGGCTTGTCGTCACTTTTGTCCTCATTCAAATTGGGGAACGTCATTTTGCACTGTAATTAAACTGTAATGGGACGATTAATCTGATTAAGCTTGACAACTTATATATAATTTACATAATCTATAAGGTTTGGTTGGGGTAGTATGTTGTGTCATTTTTTTTTTTTACTTCTTACTTTTTTACTTTAATTCTAACTGAAGAAACTGATAGTCAAGATAGTTAATGTTCCAACCAATTGGATTTTGTTGTTGAGTGGCGTGGTGCATCTTGGGCAGTTCAGTGGTTTCAGTGCTAGCTTAGCACGCTAGTAAACCATATGCAGAGAATGGGATTCCCGCTAGCATGGTAGCTAGCTTTGTATGCTAAGCGAAGCGAAAATATGAACAAACAAATCATATTGGTTATTATGACACAAAATGTTAATGCTTGTATATGAAAAAGTAGGAATTACCAAAAATTCCCAGTTAATTCCTGTAAATTCCCATTAATTCCCATAATTTCCTTTAATTCCATTAAAGTTTCCAATTTGGAATATTTCCAAAATTCCCCAGCTTAACTTCCCATGGAAAGTTTCCAGTAAGTTTCCGGAAATTTACCGGAAATTTTCCGCCCCTTTGCAACCCTACTTGCTTACAACAGTGTCAACCTTGTCCACTGATTAACGACCTTAGAACATATCTTAACCAATGGCTATTTTTAAATCATACCAGCATCACTTTACCAGATGGTCAATACCAGAAACCAGATATTTCTTTGGTGTCTGGGCTGTCAATTTGCCCATTTCAATGAAGCAAACTATTTTTGGGTTAAATGTGAATGAATGTTTTTTTTGGGAGTCATGTGAGACCATGGGGCTGGGACTTGCCAACAAACCCCGCCCTAAAAGTCCTCTTTACTGAGCTGCCTGGAAGGAAGTTTCTTTCCTTTGACCCTTCCTCCTTTGACTTTGTTCATCTCCTGCTCTCAATGTGAAAGCCTGGGAGCAGAGGCTTTTTGTCCCCAGACGTTCCCTTTTTTCCCGCTTATTTTCTTTTGGTCATTCCCGCTGGAAAGCGGAAGAGGCTATGATTACAAAAAGACTTTCATATCTCTTTGTCAACCCTTTTTAATTTCCTGTGAAGATACCTTATGACTTCTGATCAAACAGAGCAACCACAGTATATGAAGACTGGTTCATGCGGCTTCATGCTGTGCATTAGACATTGACCGCATTTTCACAGCAAACATATGAGACAGGAGAAAGTCAAACAGACATCAATTCAAACACAATTAACAAATTGTTATGAGTTATGAGATGAGCTTTTGAGATGAGATGAGATGAACTCAGTGAGCATGTCTTGCAATGCATACCAATGACCACCAGGACAAAGAGCAGAGTAGCCACACCAGCGGTTATGTAGAACATCACACGAATGTGGTGTGCCAACTCGTCCATGTCGTCCACATTTGGCACCAGGATAGGGGGAACTAGGAAGCCAATGGCAATGCCAAGCTGTAGGAAGAAGGTCAGAAGGCACACGGATGAGTTTCTGAGCTTGCCATGTTATCATGGTTCACAGGCCATCTTACATGTATACTGATAAGCTATGACTCAAGTTAAGATAAACTGATGTGTAACTATTAAGCCTCAGTTCATTACACTGGAGAAGTCTATCGAAACAAAAATGTGTTCCACTACATTACAGTGTAAACTGTGAAATGACCAACTCGGAGTAGAACTTTTTTATTACAATGACATGTTATCACTGTCTGTGAGCCCTGGTGATTGCAAATGAATAGCTGAATAGATACATCAAATGAATCAATACAGGTCAGCTACTCTTAAGTTACTGTTTGCTGTTAATGTCTGACTTTAGCTTTCCCAGGCCTAAATCGTCTACATGTCATAATCTGATTGTGAGAGTAGGCGTATTAACTTCTTTCCCCGAGTCCCCAACAGAGAAGGTTATCGTCATTTATGAACTGGGCGTTCATTGACTCAACACACAGCAAACACACAGGGCCATCGTGGCAGTGGAGGGCGAAACATGCCCTGTGGTCCAGTGACACAAGCATGTAACCTTGCCATGGGATGGGTAGTGCCGTACAAACCCTTCTCAAACTGAGGGCAACAGGTGAGTTTGCACAAGGTGGTAAATTATAAAGAATAACAGTTTATTCTACATAATTTGTTTCAACTATGACTTTTAAGAGGCCACTCATGTACACGTACACACAAGATTCAAACTAGCTGGGTATCGCCAGAGAATGTCTAATAAGGGGAGAACTGCCACTCTCGGAAAACTTCCGGTTTCTGAACTGGTTGCAGTTCTTTCTGTGGTTCCACATGAGGGCGCTCGTCCACGAGTGCAGAATGCATGGAGGTCTATGGAGCTGTACCCCTCAAAATCCACTTTTCTTGGGATATAATTTTTTTTCAAGTAATTTGAGTATTGCATTCGAAAGGGGAGGCAAAGAAAATACACTTGGTTGAGTATTATATTTTTTAAAGTCACTTAATTGTTCTAAAAAATCTCATACTGTATTGATCCTAAAAACTCCTTTGTGCTGTATCCAAGAAGTTTATTAGCAATCTATATAACTTCCTAAGCTTCTTTTTGAACTTTTAAATTCTTGGAGAGATTTCCTGCACAACTGAGTATTAAAGGGTTAAAACAAATCCTGATATTGTTGTTGAAGTCTTATTTTCTAGAACTGTACTTCACATAAATAACTAGACTTATCGTCTTAAAAATGATCAATAGACCTGCTGCTCGATCATGTGTTTCAATGACCAGGGAACTTTTATCAATAGAATATCAATAGAATATGAAAAAACATCACAAGAGAAAAGTCATGCACAAACATCCCCTCATCACGTCACCTGATAGTGTGTATCTCAACTGTACACATTAAGACATAGCTATAGAGATCAGCAAGGCAAAATCATTCTAATCAGCAAGTGTGGAATCTACTTCAGAACAATGGATATATTTTCCCATTTTAATCCTGTTTTTTTATGTTTTTTTAATGAATCAGTACAATGTAGGGGGCTGTTCAATGGACACAAAATAACATTAGGATAATCTACTAGGGACATACTATAGGCTTGATGTCTTTACGGATGCATGAGCAATGAAGACTGAAGATCAGGTTCTATTCCTGTTCATTCATTGCACACGTCAAAACAAGAAGCCTGACCCAGGAAAAGCACTAGTCTCCAAACACAGTGACATCATCCTCTTATCATACCAATGATACCGTCCTCATATCATATTGCTTCGTGTGACTGTTTCCTCATATTTATAAAGGAGAGTACACATCACAGTAAGAGTAAAAAGCTGCTTTTGGTCGAAATGAAAATGACTCAGTCAGAAACGGATTACCTGCTGAACTGTTGTATTTAGGGCACATGGAGTGCTTGAACTCTCCCCTCTGCTCTACTGAACTTTGAGCTTTTAGGCTCAAAATAAACTGGACTGTTCTCAGCAAAAGTGCTTCAGCAAGAAGTCAAACAAGCTAGAATACATATTATCCAGTGTAAACGCAATAAACTCAAAGATACACTGCCCGACTTAGAGTCTTAAAGTGATAGGCTACAGTAGTTCACCCAAAAACCAAACAAATAAATTTTACCTCATGACAGTGAAAGCCTGTATTAGGTTTGCTTGTCTATCTAACACCGGCTGCAGAAAAGGGGTGGTCATCATTCACCTTGCCTCTATAGAAACAGAGCCTCTCTCACAAGCCCATAATACAGACAAGTAAATCCAATTATGTCTACTACAGGCATGAAGTAAAAATAATGTTTTCATAGATGGGTGAACTCTTTCAAAACATGCCGTAGCCAGCAAATTAAAAGAAGAAAATGTAAGGGTTACTAATATGTGCTCAATTCCTTTTGTAAAACACACAATCTAGGACTGTACTATTACTGTATATACGTCTCTTCTTCCATATCCCTTCATCACACAACACAACATCACACACACACACTAACATACCCTATGGCATGCATACTCTCTCACCCTCACATGCAGGCAAAATAGAGCTATACAATGGCCATGACAAAATATACTAAGACCCAGGGTAAACACACAACACACCTGATTACCCAACACTCCAATGGAGCAGGCAGTGGAAACTTCATTCTCTCCAAACCACACCGATGCCAAGCGAGGTGGGATTCCCAGGATGAACACAGTGCCCACTGAGCAAACAAACTGCCCAAAAAACGTCAAGGGAAACAGGTCTGGCGCTGCGCTGCCAACCTTCGCCCAGGCGCCGATGCAGTTGAAGGCCGCCCCAGTAAGGACCACGTCCCGCATGCCGCGTTTGTCGAGCATCCACATGACTGGCACAATGAGTGGGACGTAGGTAAGCAGGTAGATCATGGAGAGCCAGTCCAGGGCCATGTTGTCGATGCTGTAGAAGCGAATGAAGATGTTCCCGACTATGCCGTACTGGAGCCACATGAAGGCATTGCTGGCTGAGTAAGCGCTGAACAGGAAGAGCATTATCCAGCGGTGCCAGTACACGCGCGTCTCTGTCTTGGACACCAGACCCACACGTTCCCCAGCCTCCATGGTCAGCGGTGAGCCCAGTGGGCCGGTGGGCAGCAGCTTGTTGTTGGCCTTGGTGGGAAAGAACTCCCTGCTGTGCTCGAGGACACCCGCTGAGCTCTTGCTCATCTCTGAGCTTCTGCTTACTACTTCATTGCTTTGAGGCATTGAGTGTTAAGAGTGTTATCGGTGGGCCCGGAGTTACGTAGGCTTGCAGCCGATCACAAGTGTTTATACCCTTATAACCAATATGACAACAACAAACAGTTCTCTTTTCTTCCTTAACTTCTTCTATTGCCTTTCGCTTTCGGTTTGGCCACAGATTCGGCTGGTGCTCCTGTCACAGGATGTCAGGGGAGGAGGGGGGGGTGTTCCCTCAGAATGTGTGAGGTGAGAAAAAAAAAGCAGCTGGTCTCACGGGTCGTTCTGGCAGCACTAGTTTTCATGCCTGATCACTTTCAACCGTATGCGTGAATTGTCCAGACGTTCCAGTATATATCACCTCACACCAAGTCATGTGACACAAAATCTTCTTGGAACTCGCACCTCCCTCACTCGCCAATACCAAGACCCCTCCCACCAACTGTACCATATGTCTTGACTTGCAATGTTGCAATACAATCTTGACAATCAAACATGAGCTGTGAGACAGGGCCTCACTGACCTTTCTCCTACTGTGACACAGGGCTGGACAGGACATCACTGAACTTTCTCCTACTGCTTCCATCTATTCCTAGCTGATCTATCAGGGTGCACGGGTGCACTTTTTTACTCTGCTGATGATGTTTTCTTAAGGACCATCCCAAGAGATTCTGACAACACCTGCTGGTTGTTGGTGTGAAAATCAGAGTCAATTCAAAAGCCCATGTTAATGAGAGTAAATGCTACGATGATCGCACAGATGCAGGCATTAAATCCAAGCATATATTTTATATAGAGCAGTAGCACAGGCGATATATTGACAGTTATGTTAAAGAAACGTCAACATAACATGAGACACAAGATCAGGAGATGACTATTTACTGTAGACCAACGCAATACAGCCGCTTTTGTACAGCACAGACTTGACCAAAAAGAACAAGAACACTGAGCATACTGTCTGAACAGATTCAGACATATTGACGTATGCCTATGAGCTAGACATCATTTACCAAACCTCCACATAGCATGACAAGGACAAGAGCTTAATCATGGAATAAAATGCAAGCAGTCGATAGCATTGATATTCGTTCACATAGTGATCTTCCAACTTTTCTAAGACAGTTCGTCGGATCTGTTTCACCTCAGTTTTAATCTAACAATACTAGAGAGCCATGACTCAATGCTTGCCTTGTAGAAAATTACAATGCATTTTGGTCATGGACAACTGTTTATCCTAAAGTTTCCCCCTCTGTATTTATAACCCCTTCCCTATTGTTGGGCCAAGGCTAAGCTCTCTCAGATTTATTCTCAGGCATGATTTATTATCACTTGGTGCTGGATTGTGCCTGTCAGGCTTCCTCAAGGCAACTGTCTCCGGGTTTCTGAGTAGGTAAGGTAACGGAGTCCGGTATAGATGATTACAAAAGAGGACGATGCAAACAGGCCATCAGCCTGATAATGGGGATCATGCAAATGTTTTCTCATTATGACCGCCGCGCAGCAAAGCGGCGGTCATATAGGTTAAGTCAGATTTTTTTTCTTTTTTCTTTTTCGCATGCCCAAATTTCCGTCAATGATTCCCGGGACACTGAAAGACCGGGGTACACGAAACTTGGTGGGCATGTAACCCCACATGGATAGCATGGAACCATCGTTTTTCGTTTTGATCTGTAGCCCCCCCCGCTGGACTGGACCCCCCGAAAGGAGGGTAGGGCAGACACAGTTTTCTGTGAATATCTCGATTTTTTGTATGTTGATCACAAGGGGCCATGTCAACCCATTCCATAACCACTCATTTCATGTATAGCGCCACCTAGTTAAACACTAAAAAAGTAAAAATGAGGTGTTGTAATTGAAGGTATCTGTGACCTAACATAGGTCAGTGTAGGATCATTATGACACCCTCTGTATGCACACCAAGTTTTGTGGAATTCCGTTCATGGGGGGGCCACACAATAAATTAATTTATGTTACTACTATGTGGGGTTGTATACACCAACTGGCCTGTAGGTGGCCGGAGACAGTTTTCTGTGAATATCTCGAGAACCGTAGGGCCTAGGAGGTCCACCTTTTTTATGCATGTTGGTCTTAAGGGGGCATGTCAACCCATCCCATTATCACTTATTTCATGTATAGCGCCACCTAGTTAAAAATTAAAAAGCAAAAAATTAGGTGTTTTCATCACAATATCTCTGGCTGACAAGGTCAAAACTGCACAAAATTAAAAGTGTAGGATCATTATGACACCCTCCGAATGCATGCCAAGTTTTGTGTGCTTTCGTTCATGGGGGCAGGGCTCTACACTAACATTCTTTTCCAGGAGCACTTGTGCGCCGAAGTTAAAAAATTAGGAGCACAGACAAAAATCTGGGGGCACAGTCAGTTCTGTACTTAACTTACACATAATGTAACTTCAACATCAGTGCCTACTTTATTTTCAGTCCGTCCTATTTTTCTACATTTTGTTAATGTAAAATAATATAATGCATTGCCATATTTGCATATAGCCTGTATGAAGTACGCTATCCTGCCAAATGTAGGTCCTTAGGCCAATTTATTTATTTGTGAATCCACCTATAGCTAATCCAAATATGCCCATGGTGACCTATCTGACTGCATACTGCACAATACTAGCCTACTACTAAAACCGTGAATTTTCTGTTCAACAAAACCCAACATAGTCTAATCAATGATATTTATTTGAAATATCTGCACTGATGGAGGCAGTAGGCAGATGGTAGGCCTATGCTTACTTTCGTTTTGCACTTCAGCTTGTATTCGGTGTAAAACAAACAAGCATGCATGGAAGCCTGGAGTTGTCTGTAGCGTTCTACTTTTGAATAAAACGGGAGTATTACGGGAGGCTACTTTTGTGCCTGTTCGCTACAGCTATATTTTGCATATTGCAGCCAATGTCAACTGGGCTAAAAGGCATGTTACCTTTTCCTTCTCTCACTGCATTCTTAGAATCTCATCCTGTTCCTCATATATCCGATGAATTCGGTGGATTGAAGAAATTAGTTCTACTTTGCATCTTGGCTGGCTAGTCTAACTTTCCGCTTTTTCAACGCACCCTTAAATTTGATAGAAGCAACTAGCGAGTTTTATGCTATATTGGCGACGTGATTTTATGGTTCGCACCAGTAATGTTTCGCGATGTTGAGTACTCGACAATGTAGACCAACATTGACTTGGCTAGAAGTCATTCGCACCAGTGCGCCTAAATATTTTTTTGCACTCGCACGCAATTATTTTTACTCGCATGTGCGAGTGAAATGGGCGCACTGTAGAGCCCTGCATGGGGGGCCTTACAATAAAATAATTTATGTGTACATTTAGTGACGTACACCAACAAGGATTCCCGGGACACTGAAAGACCGGGGTACACAAAACTTGGTGGGCCCCCACATGGATAGCATGGAACCGTCATTTTTCGTTTTGATCTGTAGCCCCCCCGCTGGACAAACAATCAAGAATTTCTCAGAATTATGAACAGGCAAGATGGAGGTGGGGTTGTATAAAATGAATTTTACATGTGGAATCTATGAACTAATCATGTTTTGGTACTTGTTGTCTAGCAGATACCAGTGAGAATTGAGTGTGGATAATGCAATTTAGTGAGACAGTTAGAATCATATAGGCCTTTCAGCGTGATTTCTTTTTGTGGAAAAAATGTGCTGGACTGGGCGGCGGTCATATTTTGTACCGCTCTGCGGTACATCTAGTTTATCCAGAAACAGTATCTTAGCTGTTGAGGGGCACTAGGCCTTTAGGCCACTTTATTTACACTGATCCTGATCTAGTACACTGACTCACCTGATCTAGTAGGCTATTACCGTTACACAATGGATAACTGAGGGGGATTTTAAAGTAAATGTTGCAATAACTGTAATTTAGTAAGTTTCATTTTTACATCCTATGGTCCGGTCCGGTCCACATATGTGACTCATTACTGACCTTGTTGCTTGTAGTTTAACAGTTACATTTCACAGATTTAGTTAGACAAGTTAATGATATAACGGGGCAAGGATTGTATCCCTGTTTTTGAGCGGAACACCACAAAAGTCGGTCCACCGTTTGTGCAAAATAGTAAGCACCGATGGCCACCCAGGTTTTTCCATTGGGAGCCAAACATCAAACTCAGCAGCTTGGCACTAGAGTGTTCTCTCAAGAAACTGGCAACAATGCACCTGATCACTGCCCCTGTCCACAGAAAGTTTCGGTCAGCAGGCGTCTCCTGTCACAAGTTAAAGCTACTCAGCAAAAAGGATTTTCACTTACTTCTAAGGTAGGTAGGCCTTAACAAGTCTGCATTTTCCATATTACATTCATAGCAATAAGGATTATAGGATGACTGAAGGGACTGATGGGTCATTCTGTGTCAAATCAGAAAGTAAATCAGTAAAACCTTTCTCATCATGGGTCCCCTAAACCAAGGCCTGTGAAAAAGTTCTGTTCAAATCCAATGTTTTTTTTTTCAGCACTTGATATTTAGTTTTACAGCCTGACAAAAAGCATTATCTGGGAAGCAATGTTTGGGCATTCATATTTTGAAAAGTATTATTCATAGCCAGCCCAAACTTTGTAGGACAGAAGACTTTTCTCGGTATGACTGAAACATTACATGTTTGTATGGCATGCTTATTGATTTTCTATAAGGCCCTAGATAAGAAAGAATAACACTGAACCAAACCATTTTGGTATATAAACAATTATTTCTTTCTTTAGATACACTAATGTTGGGCCATTATCTGAGTTCTCCAAAATACAATGAGCAAGAAGATAGTAAGGAATAGGGTCTTGTATAAAATCAGTGGGCATGCAGTACAAACTTGTAATGGCCCAGTCATGCTGAGAACATGTTTGCCTTCCATCCTATGAAATTTGCGCAGCCTAAGATTTTACTCTTAAATATATTAATGTCCAAACATGGCATATCAGGCAGTTTTGACAGTGTAAAAAAAAAAAAAAAAAAAAAAAAAAAAAAATCAAGGCCGAATTTTTTTCTACATTGGGAAACTTTGAGCAATATCTGAGACTGCTGCAATAACTTTCCAAGATTCGGTCTAATTAGACACGGAATGACTCTGATGTTAATGTGTAATCTGAGTAAATATGCACATTTTCACAATGACAGTGTAGATTATGCATTCATACAAACCTCATTTAAACCTCTACTATTAAGGGATAGGCTGACACTTTATATTTCACAGGGCAAACACTTGAATCAACTGTGATGGCAAGGAATTGCACTGTTTTTATGAATACAGAGTGTTGTGTAAATAGCAACATTATAAGTACATCACAGTTTGTACTGGATATCAGAAACATGTGCATAATTCATACTTTCATCAAATTAGTCATATGAGCATTGCATGTTCTAATCGACGCTATGATAAATGTATGCGTAATTACGCAGTAGTGATGTGGCACCTGGTGATGTGTAGGCCTACCCAGGTTACTGACCATGTGGTCAACATAAGAATGGCATCATGCATTATGGACGTATTGACCTACCTGGTTTCCGAACACTCCAATTGAGCACGCCGTTGAAACCTCCTCTGAGCTGAACCACACCGATGCTATTCGCGAAGGCATTCCTAAAATGAACACTTGAGCAAATGATGAGCAGAACTGACCCAAAAAGGTCACCGCGAACAGGTCTGGTCGTGCGCTAGCCACCTTTATCCATGTCCCGACGCAGTTCATAGCCGTGGCTATCAGCGCAATAACCCTCAGTCCCTTTTTGTCGAGTAGCCAGGTAACCGGGAATATAAAGGGTATGTAAGTCAGCATGAATATCATAGACATCCAGTCTATGGTGAATGTATCGACTCCATAGAACTTCATGAAGATATTGTTGATAATTCCGTACTGAATCCATTGGTACGAGTTGCAGAGAGAATAAGAGCTAAATAAAAGCACTATAAGCCAACGTTTCTTGTACAAACGTGTGACTGGCTGCCTCTTGTCAGCGCTTACATTAATGTCATTTAAAGGCAGTGGCCCACCTATGAAATGAATCTGCGGGTCTTTCTCCGAATCTTTAGCTACTTCAAAATATTGTTTGTCACTGATGTCGCCAGCAGACAATTCTTTGCCTCCGCTCATGTTGTCAGAGTGAATTTACAGTGAATGTGGGATAGGCTACCTTAAACTCCTGTAGAACAAGAGACCTTGTATTCACAAGCTAACTCAGCTGTCAAAAGAAGCAGACCACAATATGGCAGTCAGTCACGTCAAATGTAAACGTAAACGTTATTTAGGTAGGCAATATCTAGTTCCAGTAGTAGTGTATTACATTTACCGGAGGTTCACTGTAAAGGCTTCACGTTAATTGTTGGAGGTTAGTGCAATTCATTAGCGAGCTATGTAGTCTAGCTAGCTAAGTTAACCTTCTCTTCCAGTCACCTCGGAGAATGTCGAGACAGTGACAGAAATCTACCAGATGTAAAAACCCATATCCTACCTTATTGTACCTTAAGTGGACATTGGACCTGAGTTTGTATATGCCTTAGTGTCCCCGGGTAAGTTGACGAAGACAGCCTACTTAAACACCACACTGTCGGCACATGAGCCAGCAAAAGCAGAAGTTGGTTAGCCAATGGCTAATAGCTAGCTCGACAAGTGGACTTGTAAATGAAAAACTTCTAACCCTTATCATATGGCGCATGCTATCGCATTTTGGTTTAGGAAGTCAACGATCAAATCGAGCGTTATTGAAATAATTGCGTTTCTACCTCTGACCATGAACCACGGCAAATTTCAAGTGCGGAGCAGGCAAAAGCCTACTTTGTTCGAAATGACAAGTAACCAATGTGTTGGTGGTACCACCTCATGTGATCAGTGCATTTCACCCAATGAAATGTCACCAGTGTAGTTAGGCCCTGTCTCCTCTCTGAATTACACTTAGGCTACAATCAAGTCCCTATAGCCAAATGTCTACTTGATAAGTTTAAGATATCTATTTAGCTAGCCTTTTGTAAAGTTCTGTCATCTCACAAGCGTACATATTTTTTTATATCCTATTCAGATATATATTCCGATATTTCTTATATTAATTGTCTATTATATGTATGGCTTTGCTGTTTATTAATATGCCTAAATACTTAATATATTGGTAGTATTTAGGGTATAATTTATATCTGCTCATCTGTTTGCATTTCCTGTTTCTACTGAATGAAGATAAAAAAAATCAGTAAGTAAGGCAGTAGGATAATGCAATAGGCCTAAGTAAGGTGATATGTGCAATATTGCAACCAACACAAGGATATTTTCACAATATCTTTACTGTCAATGCCATATATCAAAGAAACCAGCAAACCCAGGCAAACGGCAGCAGTTCTTAACAGGCTCTTCACTTGCTGGGACGTCATCATTTAGAACCATGATACTGGAGCGCCCTCTACAGGCCAACGTTTCCTAATGAGGGATTTACCAGAGTCCGTATGTGGCATTACAATTGCAAAATCATAATCGGATTCAGTCACTAAAGCCCCTTTTCCCTCCAACGTCTACATAATCAGAGTGTTGCTAAGGATAGCTCTGCATACAATCAAAGAAGCAAAAAGTACACCACAAAATAAACCTTTTCCAAAGATAGCCTACATTTATAAACAACAGCACAAACATTTTCAAAATAATATAGGCTTAAGTTATTTAGATGGAATAGTAAGAGCAACGGTTGTGAAAGGAACAGGATGCATCTATGCAAATTTACATTAAAACTTTAAAAGGGTTGAAAAGTTGAAACAGAAATTAACATTTTAAATAATAATTTGCTAATTTAACAATACAGCCTACTTTATTGCAAGGGCTCATCATTGAAGACGGACAGTCCACCATTCTGATGCAGAGTGGATCCAATCAAATGACGTCCTTCTGTCCTTCTGAGGCAATGTGCTGATTGGCTGGAATTGTCTATGTGGTCCGGTTTTGAGACACAATTGTTTGTCCCTCATTCACAGGGACAGGATCGTGAAGGAACGCCATTATTTCTCTTAGCGTGCACACAGAACAGACAGCTGAATTTGGAAATGTGGATTAGAATAGCGGACTAAAAATCTCAGCAAAAAGGAGATACACCAGATATCTTTTCAAAGACTAAAAAAGGAACATTACATTCAGTACTGAAGGGCCAAGTTATTTCACAAATGGTACCCAAAGTAGGCTATATGCGCAGAGACAAGTGACATTATTTGCGTTATTGTATTTTGTCATTAATCATAATTGCACTAGAGGTGTAAAAGTTGTCCAATATACAAAGTTATATTCATACATAAAATACTTTTTTACATTCATTTCTATTAAGAGAACCTCTTTGTTTCTCTGTGTTGTAAAAACTTGTAAACCATGGTTTGCTTTCTCAATTGCAGAAGTAGGCTAGGCTACTAGTTACACTCATCAGCTGTCACGTTGTGGAAACCAGTAATTTGAGACGGACACTGATCCAAAACAATGTCTTAGGTGGCTCTGTGAAAGCCTCTTTGCATCCAAGTGAAAGTTCAATCTCGCCAACCTAACCTTTTTCTCAAAAAGGTGATACTTCATTCATGACTTGTTTGCACCACCCCATGGTCAGAGTGGGTAGTGCTGCACTGCAATGTGCTGGTGGTAACCTCCGTGGTGAGCACTATAGAGCAGATCTGAGGATGAAGGCGAGCTGAGGCCAGTGCACACGGGTTCATGGTTGTTCAGGACTGAAGTCAGATACTTTGCTTCCTCCCGAAGCCTCTTCACTTCTTTTCTTAAGGCAGCGTTCTCCTTTTCCAGGTTCTCACTCTCCTGGTGTACACACAAGCATGCAGACGGAAAAAAGGGTTAGCGATTTCTGACACTCTCTAAATACAGACCCTTGATTGAACAGGCAAAGCCTGAAAAATTAATTATGATACATTTACTGAAAAATCTGAATATGTAGTTGACCATATGTAAAAATGCCGTTGAACCGTACAAGTAGGCTATTTTGTACCACCCCAAGTTTGTAAACACAAATCTTGTAATTAGAGCAAAGGTATAATATATTAATCCTTATTGTATTGTTGTTATATCAGTGTACCTTTTGCAAGTGAAATGCCTGCTGCAGTAAAATATTCCTGTAATGTTATCACTGTTGTCCTATATGTGCCCGAAAGGTAGCAATAAATAGGTTAAGTAGTCATAACCTTTCCAATCCAGTAGCAAACCTGGTCCATCTGCCCTGGTTTGTGTGAAGTGTGGTGGTTCAAATGTGTCATGGGAAAGATAATCTGCCTTCACATTTGCTTTGCTACAAAGGTGTAGATATTGGGTTAGCAAATGGTAAAAAGGGAGGGGGGGGGGGGGGGGGGGGACAAAATGAACAAGTCCCCAAATAATGATCCTATGTACCTTATAGCATAATTGAAGAATGATTTTCTTTCAGCTAGTTACTATTCTATGTGAAAGGAATGATTAGTTAAGATTGATTGGAATGACTTCAATTTTACCACTTTAGCACCAGTTTTACCACAGAAACTCCTCATCTCATCTTACTATCTGCACTAGCCTGTACATCATCATATTCATAAGTTTCATGTACTGTAATCTGAAACTATCAGTTCATTAGAAATTCATTAGTGGCATTTAAGGGAGCCTTGCTGTGTTCTCAAAGGTGTTGGAAAAACAATGCTGTGTGGGGGGAACTTCTGCAAAAGGCCTGCGTGTGTTTGTGCGATAGGAGCCTGGGGAAATGGTACGTGCAGGCCCTAATCTTACTGTCACAGATAGACCTGGGTAAGCCCCGACATTCGCGTCACAAAGCCAAATACGGCCCACGACTGCAGCTCAGCTTTTACGAGAAATGACGAACTACATGCACCTCCCGTCCCGCGCCCACGGCCCACAGTCTACAGTGAGGCCTCGTTTACGCTGAAGAGAGAATGAGACAGAAAACCAATTCTCTTGAAAAAGTACAACTCAGGAAACATGTCACAGAGAGGGAAATTTCAGCTTCCTGTTTATCAAGTGTGGCTATGACACGGTGACACACACACACACACACAAATTACACTGAGCACACCAGCTTCTGAAGCTGTAATTAAAGTCTGCTATCTATCAGTATCAAAAAGAGAGAACTACAGAATGGTTGCACAAGTGTTTGTAGACATGCAACACTTCTCAGTGAATCTGAAGATGCAGAAGTTAAAATCTTTTAAATCTTGTAAATATGTCAGCCTTGACAGATGGTTTTCCACAATACATTTGAACTGATTTTGATAATGATCAACACTAGCTATATTTAATAGTTCTTGTCACAAAATGTCCTTCTTGAGTATCTGTTGACTGTAATAAAGTTATTAAGAGGACTCCAAAAAAATACTCCAAAAGATACCATCAAAACCTAGTGACACCTGATGACATTGAATGACCTGGCCAAGCAGGATGATGCAGGATGACAACTGCTAAAATAGATGAGAAATGGACCGACATTTCCGAGAAAGTGACATTTCAAGAATTGCATAAGCAAAAGTGTGTATAGCCTAAGCCTTTGTCTGGTTAACATAAATAATGTAAAACTTCAAAGTATACGTATAAAAAACACATAAATATAAAGATATATATTAAGTGTGACAATCCAACTTGCTGTGGAGAATTTAAATGAGAACATATATAACACTTATGTCACTGAAGGTATCATTTCATTTCCACTTTCATTTGAATGGGGAAGCACATGTATTTATGATGCAATCTTTACTGCTGAATGTGAAGCTATAGCTTTCTCCAAAACATGGTACCTTCTAAAGATAATTATGTTAACAATATAACCCCCCCGTGTCAGCAACCATAAAGTTAACCAAAGCATGCCTTCGGTGTCAACGGATATGATCTCTCCTTCCCCTTCGAAGAGTGAAAGGTAAAAAACACCCCTTTCACACTGCAGTCAATGAATGTAGAGAGGTTAAAATGAAACTGACTGCTTTCGTCTTCAACAAGCTACCTATCACGTGTTGGCCTTCGTGAATCAACGAGAACAGGAGAGGAGAGAGCTCTGAGCAAAACCAGTGCCAAACATTTTGCAGAAAGTCTGTTGAATCAGTCATCCACTGTGCAGAATTCTGTTTTTTTTTTTTTCATTTGGAGGTGACCGGCAAAGCACCCACACATGATAATTAATGCCAAATTGAGAGGCAGAGATGGCACGGACCACATCCTGGGTGTGAAATGCAACAGAAGCCATGACACATCGCCACATGGTCAAGTCTTCACCATGTAAATATAATAGACTTGTATCCAGGCAGTTATCACTTGCCGTGTCTGCACAGATGCCAGGTGACTAACTGATTCTCCCCTTACATACCACTCCCTGCAAACTGTACTGCAACTGAACGATCGTTTTGTATTCTTGAATGTCTGCATTGAAGCTCTAAATATTTTTGAACATTTTCAAATCTTTTCAACAATACTATTCACAATGCCAGCTACATTAGCTTCACATTTTGTAAATGTAAAGGATACTTTTCTCTTACACTCTACATTTATGATATATTGATTTAATTCACCCATGTTCAGCTTTCACCCTGGCCAATATCCCACACTATCCATCCCATATTACGGTGTAGTCAGTGTTTAGATTGTTTTCCAACGCACACTTTATTAACTGTAATCCCTGAATCATGCCTGTGATAATATCACCATGTGTCACATTTGACCTTTCAACCAAAAATTAGACCATTGAATATGGCATGGCATCCAGAAGGGCAGTGGAACTTTTTTTGGTTATCCCGCACAACGCTTCCAGAGAAACCATGCTTGGGGGGACGAGGGGATGAGTCGCTTACCAAATGCAAACTGTCTGCCTTTTGGGTCTGTCGTAGCCTGCTCTTCTGAGCGGCGATGCGATTTTTCTCCCTCCTCATCACCTTTCTCATGTCGTCCTGGGAGCCCTGTGAAGTCGGACACGGACACACATGTCACACATGCACACCATTACAGATTCATGTCACACATACAATGACACAAGAACACACACACATACACATTCTCCACACTCTACTGGACGCTTCATAGCTCTCCCTGGCCAATGGTTGCTGGACAAGAAGAATTATAGGATTTTAAGAACATTACTTCAAGCAATGTCATATGAGGATGGTGTAGCCAGTTCTTGCCTAGATTTCCTAGATTAAGAAACAACATCAACGATGCAGACATTCTTTGATGCAAACTATATTGCTGTTAAGACTTGATTGTGAAAGATGAACAACATTAGAAACAGCCTGAGGTTTTTCTCGTAAACTGTATAGATGATGGACCTGCATCCACAAAACATGGGTCAGATGAAATTCCCTCTGTATTCTCAGTATGATAGATAACAAAAGCACAGAGGAGGAAGAGGCTGCTGGGCTGTGCTTTTGTCTCATGCCAATGATGAACTGCCCAGGTATTCAGCTTCAGTTCTCATTGAGTTTTGTGTCATTAAGGTAGACAAACCAACAGCATAGCTTACTGTGCCTTACAGATTTGCATTAGTTGCTGGGCCTCACAGACAGACTCCACACATATTTTAGAAATGTATTAATTTAATTTCCCAGCACTTTGAGGATCGTATTACTAATTACCTCCTGTGCATATGCCATAAAGATAGTACATAGACCTCTCTATGCACTACAAGTAAGTTGGTTCAAGTTGAAGCTAAGGGTTTAGTTATTCTGAAACCACATACAATGGTGTTTCAATGACCTGAAACAGGGTGTATCACATTGAATCAGTCACCATGCAACAGCTCACAGATAAACTCTGTTGTTGGTCTACCAATAAACTCCTTCATGTCGCCTGAAGTGACTGAGGGAGGCAACACACTGTTTCAAACATTTGAGGGGAGAGTTTGTTTCCCAGTTTAGACCATAACTGAATCAAGAAGTGCAACCGAGGTTAGTTTCTGTATTGAAATGTCAATTATCACAAAGTTCTCATAGATAAGGTGCTAAGTTTGGTAAATGCATGATAAAACATGAATTCAGGGTGAAGATAGGGACTCCAATCAATGCACTCCATGCTTTATTGAATGGGACTTATAAGAAGTGCCTTTGGGAGCTAAATAAACTCTGGTAGGGCTAAAACCTCAACCTGCTATCATTCAACATGTCATCTTGACCACATTAAGTTCAATGGAAAACTGTGGCTACTACTCAGAAGAAGAAAAAATATCATTACTTGTAAAGCTGGAACACAAAATAATGTTAAATATACTGGGCAGCTAACTGCACATGTCTTTCCTCTCTGCATTTCACTATGGTGACTAATAAGAAAAACATATTGTCACCATTCATTCTTTTGACAAATATGAGATATGTGTCTCTCTGGGTACTTCAGCATGTTTTAAATCGATAAAAACACTGAACCCGAATAGTGCACAGAATGTTATTAAAGCTACCAACTTGGAACAGAGCAAAGAGACCAGCCGCTTACCCGTGTGCTGCCCGGTGAAGGGGACCTGGTGTAGCTGGTGTCGTTACTGTCAGAGCCCTGTGCCATGCCAGCCTCGTTGCTGAGAAAAAAACCCCGGCTTTCCTCTTTTGACTTCTGCTTTCTGTGTGCGTAGTGGCTCTCTGTTTGTGTGCTGTGTGTGTGTGTTCCAAATATGTACACTGGAGGTGATGAAGTGAGCGTTGCGCTGATCACTGTTTTGTAAATGAGCAATGCCTGTTTTCCTTTCTTTTTCTTCTCTCTCTCTCTCTCCCTCTCTCTCCTCTCTCTCTCTCTTTCACACACACACACTTGTTGTCTTTGCCACAGACTTTCTCTTGAGCGCTCTACTATTTGTGAGAGTCGGTCCTGCCCAATTAGCTGTGTCTGATGTGGTTTCTGATAAACACAGTGTAAGTGACACCAGACTGGAAGTCACATGGTCAGTGGAAACTTTGCATGAGAACTCATGGTGAGGGGCTGAATAATACATTTTTGTATGATCTGGAGTGCAAAGTTGTGCAGGTTTATGATTGAGTATGACTTCTCCTTTTAATGGCCCTTTCAATGCTGAACCCAGTCATTAACATGGCAACATCAGAAAAACACCTGACTTTTTAAAAATCAAAGTTCAGTTCAGACTCCTCCAGCAATCAGGGGGTAAAGCTTAATTATATACATTAAGACAGTAGCTTGGTACCTGATAAAATGTTTGTTTTCTTGGATGAACCCACTTTGGCTTAGAAAAGGTTCAACAGCCTTTATCATAAATGGACTATTAAATCTTTCAAATAGACGCAAAATGAAGATTATAGACCCATAATGAAGGGATCAACTCTCTTCTGTATACTACAATAAAGAGTATTTGATAAACCATGGCTGCTCATTGCAGCTCTCTGTCTCTGTCTCTCTTCATGGTTCACTGAGCAATATGGTGCTTCCCCTTGCTGTGAGACCAGCTTTGGCAGCAGCTGCATTCAAATGGTCCTATGAATTCATTCAAAAATTCCACCAAATTTCACCCTGCAAATTACCATTTAAAAAAATTAGCACAACCCCCAATCCCCCTTCCCCCAACCACACACACACACACAAGAGGTTGTCGTAAAGGTGAACAAGCCCACACTTACGCTCAAGTGCTTATTTCCCACATTAATATTTTTTGGGTGGAAATTTCAAAAATATACTGTATCTGGAACCTATCAACCAATCAAGCATGAAGTAAGATGATACCACACTGAAGACATTATGCATCAGAGTGAGTGAAATCAGACCATAGCATGTGGACAATGCCCACAGCATTTTTTGTGTGTGTGTGTGTGTTTCATATCTCCTCTGAACCTCATTAAAATAGTATTGCGGTACAGAATGGATATATGGACTTGATAGAGAGCATTAAGGGTTTGTGAGTGGTTATTTGGGGTTTTACCATAGGCAGAAAAGCGGCTTGGCAGTGGTTCTCAGTTCCCTGCTATTCTACCGAAACTTTGGACAGCTGAACAGAGCAAACAGAACTGTGATATGCTCTGTTCCTGCTTTAGGTCTGTCTGCCTCGACACTTTTCCAAAGGCAGGTCCATCTACATTATACTGGCTTATTAACTATCGGGTACCAGATCGTTTATACATAGAGAGTTACAGAAACCTTTTCTTTTTAAATAACTCATCCTCAGCATACTCAGTCATAATGTGATGTAATATCGTACTAATGAATACTATAGTATGGGACTGTTACCTCAAGGAAAGAAAAATATATGTTGGGCATCATAACATAACATGTATAATGTGTACATATACCAAAAGCCCAATTAATTTGTCTGTTTTCTGTATATGTGGCACAAGTTATATAAAACTTCAATAATTCAATAGGCTACTAAACTGACATATTGTTAAAGTTTTATTGACAGAGAATTAGACCAAAATTACCCTTTTCAACTTGGCTGGTGAAGCTAAGATTTGTGTCAAATTTTTTAGTATTTAGGGGGTTTAGTATTCTGTGCCATGACTTTAAGCCTCTATTAACAACTATATTTGATAGTCATCACAAATATCTAATATGGCTTTGGGCCTGATCTGCGTTACATTCCGATAAAGGTCTCTCTATTTGAGATTTTCTCTCCTTTTAAATATTTCCCTCGGCGTGGGTTGGCATCAGTGCAAAATCCTCTCGTGAGTCTTAGGACAAAATAGGGTAAATAACAGATTACACCAGGCAGAACAGTCCTCCCACGTGTGAAATATGTTCTGCCAACGTTGGAATTCAAACGCCTGAGTTGTCGCTGATGGAGGGCACCCTTTTCTTTTTTCTTCTTGTGTCTCTCTTTAGTTCCATCACAGTTCCATCCCATTTCTGTATCAATAACATAAATAATAAAAGTGATTAGCACCCCCCCCCCCCCCAGATTAACATATAACAAAAACTAGAGTCTGCAGCTTCTTGGACATGACAGACAGCAGAAGGTGGGTGAGGAAAACAGTCATTTCTTGATCTTTGACTGAAACAGCCTACTTCTTCTCTGGCGTTTTCTCACGTTGTAGCCTACTATAACCTAAGGGTTACATTTTGCTGACAAAATTATCCGGCAAATAGGCCTTCAACACGTCAAGACATGAAATCTGTGTAGGCTTTTAATTGAGCAAGTACATACATCCATATTAGTCTTTTATGTTGGGGACAACTATTTTGGAGAAAAAGACCGGAGGCGACACGTCCTGTAAAAATTGAACACGATGAGATTCACAACCCTCCAAGTTCAGCTTAGTTAAATGTATGCCTCGAGATCCGAACTCACAAGATAAGAATGTCATGATCCCTGTAGTATGCTTAAAGTACAAGGTTAAAGGAACACGCCACCCAATGTCAGTAGTAATATATGTTCTTACCTTAACTTTCATGAGTTGAGTCATACCTCTCCCGTGTCGGTACGTGCACTCAAGTGCTCTGGTGCGCGGCGCGAATGTGTTAGCATGTTGCTATGCTAGCGGGCTTAGATGTAGCCATAGAGGGAGGAAGATAGCAGTAATCAAAAACATCCACGTTTTCCCTACTTAAATACAGTTGCACGAGTAGTTGATTTTCCAAGCGAACAAACAGGAGAACTACAATGTGTGGCGCAATAGCACTTGGGAGTACTTCGACCTAGCGTAGTAATATTAATTAACACCTAATTGTAGATCCTATCCACCACAGAGTTCATGCTGGATCGACCCCTCAGCCTCCCCCTCCCCTCCGAGGCACACACACAGTCATCCGTAAATAGAGACTACCTGCCCTGCTGGCGTTAGTTTGAGCTGACTTAGCAAAGTAGCAGGTAGTGGTAAAGTAGATTGTGATCAATCATGGTTATAACATGCATTGTGAAGGGTTGTGATAACAAGTAGAAGTATTATAGTGATTTCATGGTGGATAGGAGCTACAATTAGGTGTTAATTAATATTACTACGCTAGGTCGAAGTACTCTCAAGTGCTATTGCGCCACACATTGTAGTTCGCTTGGAAAATCGCCACGTTTCATGTTGTGTGACCTTACACATTTTTATCAACTACTCGTGCAACTGTATTTAAGTAGGGAAAACATGAATGTTTTTCATTACTGCTATCTTCCTCCCTCTATGGGCTCTATCGTGCACACCAGCGCAATTGACTTTGTATACTCGCGCATTTGTCTTTCCTATTTTGCAGTCAGCGCATATTGGAATTTTCCCTCCACAGGTACATGTGCGCCCACGGTGGCGTTTTAGCGAAAAGAGGGGGCGTGTTCCGGCGCAAACGGTCCCTATTGATATTTTGCAGTTTCAGAAAACAATTCCGCCACAGACCAGGAACTTGATGGTCTAAAGTCAGTGGCGGAAATTCAGATGCTATTTTAAGGGCGCATGCATGGCCACAGGCCTGCAGAAATGAATGCTATGCAAACCGATCTACAGACACCCTGTGCACAGATGGAAACATTCAAAGCCTTGATAATATTTGTCCATTTCCCGGTTTTGTTCATGCATTGGTCAACTAAAAATTTAGTAGCCTATTGTAGCGTCGGTGGATGTACATGTTTAATGTTGAATGAGTGTCTCCCAGAATGCAGTGCGAGTGAATGCTAGAATGTGTAATGTCGCTTATAATAGTTGTAGTTGCGTTTACCATGTTGTGTATTTGTTAGCGTGTTAGTCTCTTTGGTTGTACCTCATGTGTTTATCCTCGTGTTGATGTGTGTGGTAAACCCTTATTGTGTGTAGCATGTGCGGCTGAGACTACCCCTGTGTTAATTGCCCTGTCCTAATATGTCTGATTGTGTCTGAGTCTTCCTGTTCTAATAAATGGCCGTCCTGGCCAAAGGTGATTTCTGTCTGAGGGTGAGATCACTACATTGGTGTCAGAAGTGGGATGGGCCCCTCCCTACATTGGTGTCAGAAGTGGGATGGGCCCCTCCCGGGGCGCAAAGATCTACGCCAGATCAAGGTGGAGAAGAAGGCCAAAGACCAGACCAGCGGGATGGCGGCGAACCTCAGCAGATGTTCCAATTGTCCTTTTAAGGACTAGCCAGCACACTGAGCTCGCAACTGCGGAGGATGGAGGATCTTACGGCCTGGCGCGGGACCTGTGCAGGCGACCAGCGGGACCAGCCCTGCACAGCCGACGAGAGCTGCCAGCGCTGGAAGAAGGGCCCCGGCTGATGTTCGCGGAAGTGTCCGCAGCTGGCACGAAGTTCCCCGCTCGACGCCGATGTTGATGCTGCCGTCATCCGAGGATCTCATCCATAGAGAGCGCGAACTCTCTGACTACCTTGGAACACGACCACAGCGGCCGGGTTTACACCGCCAGCTACTGAACTTCCAGAGCGTCAGCTGCCGGTCGAGAGTGTGATGGAGTCATAGCTGCTAGTTCGGGAGCTTGCGGTGCTCTAGCTAGTGACCAAGAGGGTAACGTCGACCTGTAGAGCCTTGGGAGCTATCGTTTTGTGGACTGTTGAGATTTGAAGTGCGCACGTTCCGGTTGGCGCAAGTCTGCGCAATGTTTTTCATGTTTTGTGTGTGAGTTCCTGTGTGTCCCGAGCCTGCTGGGAGGGTCGGGGTCTCCATTTCCCGCCACAGTGGAGCATCGTTGTGCTTGAGAGACAGCCGACAAAAGTTCTACAAGAGGGCAGCGCGAGGAGGGACCTCGACGTGGACTGCTGACCGCCTGGAGATCGGCACACTGTGGACAGGTGGCAACGGCCACGAGCTGTCACAGTAGCCAGAAGGGGCTACCGAACGTCCAGGGGTTCCAGCGTATCCGGGGGTTCGGCTTGCAGTGGGACTGTTTGCTGCTGTTTGAGGTAGCGCAGCTGCATGGCGGGAAACCGAGGGCCCAAGCGACACCACGACCCACGTCTGGCCGGTTCTGGTGCTTGTTCGGGGGAGAACTGACGTGACAGAGGCAGCCGAGAGCCCTTCCAGTCGGGAGGGGTTATCGTGCAGCCATTGCGAGTGAATGCTAGAATGTGTAATGTAGGTTATAATAGTTGTAGTTACGTTTAGGCCATCCTTAAAAATATTTTCGTTTGCCGTAACCCGACCGACCCTGTCAATTTAGAACCGACCCAAATATTGATTTTTTTCCCCTTTTAGTCTGACCGACTTGCCGGTTATAAACTTGCGTTAATACCGACCGATTGTTTTTTTTACTATAAACAACCAATGCAAATGCAATAAAATAATATTTATTTTAGTAGGCCTAAGTATTGTGAATATAAATTGCCTACATGGCTCACTTAAATAAAACCCTGTGGCGTCATCTCTACACCATTGGTTTTAAGCATGTCACACTATGGCCTACGCTTCGTTTCATTCACACAAACCGATAATGCTTTTACTTGGCACGAGGTTCTGGAAGAACTGTACCCAGATCTCCCCCCCCCCCCCCAGTCTAACGGTGACCGTGTCGAAGTATTGAAATTGGTTGTGGTCTATTCAGCATTTCTCAAAATATGGGTCCGCAACGTGGAGACTGCTGGTCCGCGGAGTCGTGGAGTGAAATTAGGCCCGGTGCTTCATCTGATTGCTGCGCAGTTGATCAAGAAACCGCGGATCAAACGTTTCTGCTATCGATGGCATTAAACATGGAGCCCTACAATTAAGTGGTGGTACTATGAGCATTCATTCAATGCGCGTCTGCGCGAGAGAAACTGAAACTAATCGATAACGTTGGTATCAAAGCTCCGCTTCAATCTGTTGGAAGGCTATTTATTTATTTAACGAAACTTAATAGAACGACGTTGTTTTTTGGAACTTCCTTAGAAACAGAGCAGAGACTGTATAATACACTGTATAGCATTGAGTATTGTATAGTCAAATTTCAAAGTCTGCCATGACCGGGCCTCAGGTCAAAGAAGTTTGAGAAAGGCTGCATAACCTGCATCAGAATGAGGTTTGCAATGGTGCGCCTGAAGGCACGGGTTGAAGACCCAGTCAGTTACGTCACAATATGCACATTTGTGTAAATTCATTCCTACGTAATCACCATGACCAAAATTGTACTTTTTTTTTTACTTTGAATCTTGAAAAAAAAATATTAAAATATTCCCATTTCTCCAAACCATACATAATTACAAGGACAAATATTGCTACACGAGGGAAATCAGTGTGATGTCCGATGTGAAAAAATAGGTATAAATCTAGCTTACATATTTCCACGAATCACGGATGTGTTGATGACATAAATTAGGAAATATTAGAGGACTTAATGAGACGTGATGTTGAACTGCATGCCAATGCCATTTAACCCAAATGCTCCAGCAGCAGCATGGGAGAGGAGAGCTTATCTGACAGATCTGCATTGTCTATACTCTTTAGTGTGGTAGATTACATTGCAACAATATCACCATGCATTCATAACCTCGTGATTCAGTGAGAGTGATCCCAAAACATCGGAAAGTGACATTTCTGTATTACATTTTGTCAAGAGGAAAAATCAATAGCAAACTGTTCCCAACTGACTATAGCGCTGTGAACCGTTCCTGGCTGCGCCTGGCAATTCCGCCATCATAATAGCAATCGGCTATGGAACAAGCGTGCCTGTTGTTAAAGGGAATGTAAGATGACGCTCTGATTGGTTTATTGCACATTACGCCCAAACGACACCCATGATTAATGTAGCTACTTCAGACCACCCAATTTTAGATTTGCGTAGGGCGCAACAGTCATGATCCCGCCGGTAAAATAGAAACAGCGCCCAAGATCCGCCCACAAAGCAATTTGCACAAAGTGAATTGCGCTAAAGTGCAAGATATAGCCCTAAGGCTACGTCTGAGCCCGCTAGCATAGCAACATGCTAACACATTCGTGAAACTCGTGAAAGTTAAGGTAAGAACATATATTACTACTGACATTGGGTGGCGTGTTCCTTTAACACATTTTAACTACTCTAAGCGAATCTTAACGAAACAATTCTCACAATTTTAGGACAGTTTAAAAAAAAATTACATGTACATTAGAGTACAGTAAGAATAAGTGCGTCGGTGAGTGCTGTATTTTAACAGTTACTTGTCAGTTTAACGGCTGGTGAGTGCTAGGATCAGTAAGACTTGTTGTAAGTGTTGCTATGAGAGTAGATGTTCTCTAAAGAGCTGGGTCTTCAGGAGTTTTTTGAAAGTGGAAAAGGATGTCCCTGCCCTTGTAGGAACTGGCAGTGTGTTCCACCAACGAGGAACAACAGATGAGAAAAGTTTGGATTGGCTTGAGCGTACCGGTGGTAGAGCTAGACGTCGTTCGTCAGAGGAGCGCAGCGGTCTGGAGGTAGTGTAAGTCTGTATGAGGAGTAGATAAGCAGTAAATCAGGCCATTTGTGGTATATCAGAAAAACACATTCCCACCAGAAAACATGACTACTTATGACATCATACAGGACTGCTACCATGGTATGTTCGTCATGACACAGCTTTAAAAAGTGCTGTCAAGTCCTAAGGACAGAAAACAATGTTACGTTTACATTTATCCATTTAGCAGACACTTTCATCCAAAGTGACTTATATGAATTCTATTACAAGGATTGCAATAGCAACTTGGGGTTTAGTGCCTTGTTCAGGGGCACAATGGTGGAAGCTGGGAATTGAACCCACAACTTTTCATGCAACTACATGCAGATTTTTAAAATTCTAAATGGTAAGGCTCTACCACCACTCTGTGCTTTCATAAAACCAAAAAAACTCCCAACAGTAGTGCTACAAGATCTGCCCTAAGAGGGGACTGTGTGTGCTTTTAGTCACCTATGCTTCTCTGTAAGAGCTTCTAATTTCTGGAACACTGTGCCAAAATCAGATAAGAAGTTGTGCTTTCCAACACACTTTCTTAAGGACTGGCTTTTGAGGAGTCAGCCATGTGAACACTTTTCATTCTTAATATCTGTAGTACATCACATGTATTCTGCCTGTTGCTAAGAGTGTCTGTTGATGTTTTATGTTATATCTGTGATATTGTGTGAACGTTCTTGTTTGTGTTTTTCCTGTGTATGTTTTTTTTCTCTGTTTTTATCTCCATGAGTGATGGTCCTGTGTTGTTGTTGTCTCCTTAAAGGATAATTCCGGTATTTAGCACTTTGAGTCCCTTTTCTGGTTTGTTTACGATGAACTAGAGTGGTGGACACCGAAATTTTGACGATGGGTCCTGTCTCGACTTTCTGACTTGTTTTGAATTGCCTTTGACTGTTTCAGAGTGGCTGGCTATGGGCATGCACAAACATGTCCTTAAAACAACCCTTAACGTTCGTTTTTAAAACTGTGCAACTCACCGAGTGGTTAGTGATGTTCGTTGATGTTCCAAAACAAGTAGCGTAGCAAAATACAGTTTCTGTTGTGTTTTATTTGGCATTCTGTAAAATCCCATTGATTTCTGTTGGAAGACTCATTGCCCGTTGATATTACTGCGCTACCGGAAACGAAAAAGGGGGTCTGTTTACGGTTGTAGTCTTTACCCTGCCAGACCTTCTTTTACTGTCTCTGCTTCAGACTCAAATATTGAGCAGAAGTTTATACGCGGTTGTGAGGTATCTGAAAAAATAGTTCCACAATAGCAAATAACATGGATTGAAATCATACATTGCGCCGATGATATATTTGTTTTTAATAATCAACGAACATCATTAACCACTCGGTGAGTTGCACAGAGCTATGAATAGGCATGCTGCACATCTAGGCATTACCATTTATTTTCTTCCATTCAACTTCCAATCAAGTGGTACATATTCATAAAACATTGGCAAAACCCAGCTGTAAGAGCTTGGGCCTCAATACGGAACCTAAACTGCTTAAATAATCGTTGCACATACAAACTTTCTGGTAACACTTTACTTGACGGGTGAGTTCATAACACATTCATAGCAGCTGTCATAAACTGCACATAAAGCATTCATGACTGTTCTTTCATGAATGTGGAACACAGAATGAAAACAACTAGGCTAGTTTACCTTTGTGTACATTCAGCTTACCCATATTTGTGTAACCTGGATACCATTCATTTAATCTCTCCAGCCTTTGTAAATATTTCATGAATATCTTATGAAGTCCGCAAAGGTTAGATAGATAGATAGATAGATAGATAGATAGATACTTTATTGATCCCCAGGGGAAATTCAAGAAACATCATCAAAAACAAAATAAAAGTTACATCATCAAAAACGGCAATGCTGCTTTTGCGATTGTTGGACTTTTATTTTGACAAGTTGTCGCTGTCTTCCACATTCTGACTACATCTTCCCTGTTTAGGACACTGTTTTTAATTCAATGCACTTTTGCACAGCATGTTAGCTGTCCGCAGGTGATGGTGAATGAGTTAATTGGGCCACACCCATTTTGGTGCTCTTTAAAAGGGCCAGGGTGTTGGTGTGTGAGAGACTGATTGATGTGCAAGTGTGTTGTCCATTTTTAAACATTTGGATAAAATAAAGAAAGATGTTTTCTACCAAAGAATATCCTGTTTTTATCTTTTTAAAACAAGATGGTGGACACTTTTTTCACATTTGGTGGCAGCGGTGGGATTATCCCTCTAGTTGTGTGGATGGGACCCACATTTCAATTGATTTGGAACATGAAGGTGTACTGTGGAGAAGGGGATGGCAGGCTGATGACGAGACCTGCTGGGGAAAAGATCACTGGAGGAGTGGCGCTTCTGTCCTGTTGGGTTGGCCTACGCCTAAAGGAGGGATAGCCTGTTATCTGCTGGGATTGCAAAGGGCTGAGCGGTGTGGCAGGGAGTCTGGAGGCCTGGGTGAGGAGGTATCGGGGGGGCTGTGTACTGCTAAGAGTGCAGTGTTGGGCCAAGAAGGAGTGAAAACATTTTTGCACTGATCTTTTAATGTACTGACTTGCACAATCTATGATTTTTATTTGCGCTTGAAACCATGTTTGCGAGCTTAAAAGAGGGGGAAGGTAATGTGAAGATGCTGACTACATCTTCCCTGTTTTAGGACACTGTTTTTGATTCAATGCACTTTGCACATGTTCTTGTCAGCATGTTAGCTGTCTGCAGGTGAATGAGTTAATTGGGCCACACCCATTTTGATGCTCTTTAAAAGGGCCAGGGTGTTGGTGTGTGAGAGACTGATTGATGTGCAAGTTATTGTGTGTTGTCCATTTTTAAACATTTGGATAAATTAAAGGAGAATTCCGGTGTGATATTGACCTAAAGTGTATCAAAACATGATACCGAGTGTGAACGTATGTCTCATAGCCCATCTCGGCTTGTCCCCTGCACTCCAAAATCTGGCGCTAGTTAGCCGATGCTACCAACATCTTTTTCAATAGTGGTGCTTCGGCATCGGGCTAGCCATGCAAATAAATCACTGTTTTACACCCATTTACGAGGCTCAATGTATCTCCACACTTCATTGGTAGACTTCCGAGGGCCCTGACATTTAAAACGAGACATTGAGAACTTTGAAAAAGCACTGGTAGTTTACTTACAAGACGATTTATACAGACAGTATCTTCACGAAGTTTAGCGTTTGCAGCCATCTTGAATTTAGTCACGATAAGTCGAGCAACGAGTAAGAATGAACAGCTATGATAAGGGATCATATTCCAAAAATAATTCAGTGGAAATGCATGGATTCCAGTTGCTGCTACTGGAAGAAACTGGAATCCATGCATTTCCACTGAATTATTTTTGGAATTTGAAAAGTTCTCAATGTCTCGTTTTAAATGTCAGTGCCCTCGGAAGTCTACCAATGAAGTGTGGAGATACATTGAGCCTCGTAAATGGGTGTAAAACAGTGATTTATTTGCATGGCTAGCCCGATGCCGAAGCACCACTATTGAAAAAGATGTTGGTAGCATCGGCTAACTAGCGCCAGATTTTGGAGTGCAGGGGACAAGCCGAGATGGGCTATGAGACATACGTTCACACTCGGTATCATGTTTCGATACACTTTAGGTCAATATCACACCGGAATTCTCCTTTAATTTTATTTGTGTCGCCAGCATATCATATTGACAATTTATGTTGTAAATAGGCCTACCTTATAATCCTACCTGTAGCTTAGGGAAGCTAACAGCTTTCTATTAGGATCTAGTTTGGTAGTTACAGTTTTGTCATAACTCCCTGATGCATTTTTGCATTTAGAATAGCCAGAGCGTGTATATCTCAATCGGAAAATTAAACAATATCGGGTGCCTATGGACTAGGCTGGGTGAACCCAGCCTGATCTGCCCGCTATTTATTTTTTGATTTCTTAAAAGATTGAGCTTGGTCTGATGAAAGCCAGACTAGCCATGGACCTCAGTTACACAATGCAAGGGATCATGAATCAGCCTATATTTGCACGAACAATAACGGACAAAAGCTCTTCAACTTTGGCCCGTTAAAATGTGTATGAACAGTCTAGCGACGCATTTCATCAAGGCCCATTTGCACCACTGGTTAGATGTAAAATAGCATTTAGTTTCAGACTACTGTTACTTAATTTGTGCATTAACAATAACGTTTCAGACTACTGTTACTTAATTTGTGCATTGACAATAAAGTATTACATGAACTAAAGATGAATAAAATCTTATGTAGAAGAAGAAACATTGACAAAAAATCCATCCATCCAAAAATGACCTTTGTTTTTGATAGCTGTTGAAAACGGCATGGAACTGACAGAGATGTTTTTGTTTATAAATACATAACAAATAAATAAATAAATAACATTATGCTGATACCTTTTGCTTTTCCCAAATACAATGTAGCCTACAGGTGTAAGTGACCTTTCATCAATCCAGTTGCAATGGATGAACTGTGATAAACTGCCCTACTTGTGATTGTTTAGAGATTTTAAAGGTTTTATAACAATGCTACATCTTCTTTGGCTATTCTATAATCTATTCACCTTTTCAGCACCAGTAGGCTACTTTCTGTGCAGCCGCACACACACACTCAGGCATGCCAAAGAAGCATACACAAAAGTTTCAAGAGTGGGGGATGGAGTAAAATATGGAGACAAATTGAAGTGTGATTTATTTTCGCGGAACGGATGTACAGGACTGAGCGGCGGTCACATTTTGTACCGCTATGCGGTACATCTAGTTCAATAAATATTTTCCATTTTCAATTAGTAGATGAAACTGCCAAGCAACTTTCAACAGAGTGAAAGGCAGCAAACTGTTAGGCATTGGGAGAAGAATAATCTGAAGAGGTGGAGTAGTTTGACATGCCAGCAACGTTGTATCCCTCTGCAAAAAAATAATGAAGTGAAGTGATTGATGACCATCATTCCTAAAATGTTCAGGATATTTACATGCCAGAATTAAAACTATAGACATTACTACTACTACTGCTGCTGTTACTACTGCTACTGCTACTATACTACTACTCCTACTACCAACAACAACAACAACATAGTGTCCTCTTACTTTTCTTTCTAAACCGTTGAAAGATGCGCATTCCAGTAGAAGATGACACTCCTCCACTTGTGCTCTACAAGAGACAAAAAGAGTGTAAAATAAATAGGCATGCATTATTTATTTTACATTCAAAAGGTACATCACAAAACAATTCCACAAAGGAGCCTTAAAAGCACAATGCAATGTTAAACATTTTCTGAAGTGTTACACAATATTTAAAACAAACATAAAAAAAAAACATTGAAATTGCCACCGTGACCAGAAGACCTGTTTACCCAAATGTCTATAAAACAGGTTGTTTAGCCAAATTGTAAATATTTACAATATAAGTTTATCATAACTTATATATTGAAGTCGAACAACAAGCTGTCTGTCTTATATATCTGAATGTGGGGATTTGGTTATATTGATGTTCCATTTTGTAATATCATAATAAGCTGCTTATTATGATATTACAAAATGGAACATCAATATAACCAAATCCCCACATTCAGATATATGGACAAATTAAATGTTACACTCCTAACATTAATTCTTCATTCTTGCCCACTGTTTTCGTCTGTTGTATGTTAATGCATACTTACTCTCGTTTGCCCTGATCTGGAGTCCGGTGATGATATTCCAGCTACAGTTTCTCGAATCTTGGCATAAAAGAAGACAACTATTTAGTACATTTTTGAAGACACATATTGAATGTATACTTATATTATGAATACTATTCAACTGTATAAAAAATATATACTGTAGGTGTTCAAAACTTAAACAAACTTAATTCAAATTCAAACTTAAAACAAACTTAATTAATTTATTTCTAAACAAACAAGCAAATAAATACATATATAGAGCTGTAGATTTGAGTTTGGAGAAATGCATACCTTACTGTCCAAGAGGATCCCAAACACTAAAATGAAGAAACCCTTTTGAACAGAAACATGAATGAAATGAGATTATAAACTATACAGAACAATATTGAAAAGCTATTTCTTTCTTTTATGTAATCAATTGATATAATTGATGCTAATGCCAATATTTACCTGTAAAGAATTTAGCAATGCAAAGACAACATGGAGTCCAAAGCTCTCTGGGCTGATCATGATGCCAATGCCAAATCCCCAGGTAATACCAAACAGTGGAGTTAATACGGCCACACATTTTGCGATGACCCTTAGGTTGTGTGTTTCTTCATTTTGTACAGTGTTTCCCACGCCTCTTCTCAGCATCTTGACCAGGACCACCATCATGACACACAAGTTGATGGCCACAATGACCAAGGCAGGGATCACAAAGGCCAGCAGAGCTTTGGTCTTTTCCCAGTTGAGCCAGCATGTGCCATACGACGTGATGTAGCCCCTCTGTCCAGCTGTCGATGCCACAGTTACCACTGCCGTAATGAGAGGGCCGCCGTAGCCGATAAAGAAGCCAATTAGCATCATGGCCAACCTGGAGATGTTCGAGAAAACCCACACAATGCGGTACAGGAGCAGTAGAGCGGACATTAGCATCCAAAAGAACATAGCCAGGTAAAAGAAGTGGGCAAAAAACGTGGCTGCTGTGCAGGGCCCCAAGGCTGCACCATTTTCATTCGACACGGCTGCTCCCACGATGAACCAGATGTCAGCAATCAGGAGGGACACAGCAATATTAACAATGCAGACGTGTCGCATGTACGCCGTGTCATTCGTTGTCATGGCACGCCAAACTATCATCTCAATTATTAGGGCGATTATCAAGCTGCCGATTGATATTCCAACTCCAACATATGTGATGACATCCAGGACCGTTTTGGCTTCAGGTGGTATATATGGTGACATGAGAACGGAGAAGGAAGTTGTATGATTACACTCACATGTGACTGTAGAATTTACATCGAACTTCGGCTCACACCCAAATGTATCCCATCCACCGGTATTGTTGAAAAGTTCAAAGTTCCAGAATACACACAGTGGGTTTGCCAAGTCACTGTCGTTTTTCTTGAATGTCAGAGTAATGTTTTCAACTGTTCGACTTGTATTGACCAAAAGAACATTGCCATTTATTGAATTTATGGAATCTGTGGAATTTATGTTACCTTCTTCGGAGTTTCTCTTGGACATTATATTATTAAGGGTAAAAAATTCAATGACCGTAACTGAGGTGTTCGTCGCAGATCGCTGTGTTAGAGTGATTTCAATTTCAGATGAATTTGTTGTGAGCATATTACTGGCTGCAGTCACCACAGATTTTCTCAAAGAAAGGCTTTCTGTCGAAATCTGAAATGTGTCTTCTTCTCTGAGCGCACCCGACATCCTTTCCACAGCGAGCAACAAGTTGGAGCTGGCACTTACACGAGTTTCATCAGGATCACTATTTAAGTTACTCCAGACATTATTCGCACTTGGGGAGACAATGACATTCACAGTGTCAAGGAAATCCTGTAAAAGTACAATAAACAAAAAGGAATGGATTAATTAATAGGTGGTTAGTGGTTAATGCTACCCATCTAGATCAATTTAACAGGAGGCACTGTCAATATATCATTTGTGTGGGTGAGTCTTAGTAAAAAACAATTAAATTCCTCAATTCAATTTCAGTTTTACAATTCATAACACCATACCCCCATAACCTCCTGGTCCACTGTGATTAGACTGGAGGCTGTTGCAACATTGCGAAGTATGTTCACAATAGATGCAATAGTTGCTGGTGAAGTAACAATGTCATCATTATTTTGCTGTGTGGTGTTACTGAGCCCCTGAACAAAGTTTGAAACATCCCCTCCATTTAGGTTCTATAAGAGAAACACATACATATAATTGAAAACAGGAATGTGATAAACTACAAGGCTGAAACATGTAAATCAGGTTTCTCGGCGAAGTATACTTGCGTATACAAGGAATTTGGTCTCTGCATTTATCCCATCCGTGAACACACAGAGCACACAGTGAACACACAGTGAGGTGAAGCACACACTAACCCGGAGCAGTGAGCTGAGCTGCCTTGCTACAGCGGCGCTCGGGGAGCAGTGAGGGGTTAGGTGCCTTGCTCAAGGGCACTTCAGCCGTTCCTACTGGTCGGGGATTGAACCGGCTACCCTCCGGTTACAAGGCCGAAGCCCTAACCAGTAGGCCAAGACTACCCCCATTTTAAAAAAACATAAACAAAACAAAAAAACACCAATAATTAATCACACCTGAATTTAGATTGGTCAAATTTTTGATTTCACAATGAGCTTTTTCAGATATTTGGGGGTTTTCTGGTCTACAACACTGGTTTCCCCAATAAACCTTGTCTAAGAGGTATGCCACCTACTACAGCAGTCCACTGTGCACCTGTTTGTTGTAAATCATATAATTGCTCTCTTTACCATAAAAACACATTTTCACACATATTGTATTGTATTGTATTGACTTAAGGCCTATTCTTAAGGCCTATTCACACCAAGAATGATAACGATAACTATAACCATAATGATAAAATCGTTCACACTGAACAACGATAAACAAAGTCTCTCCTTGTGTTAATGAATGTGACAGCTAAAATTCAATGGATTCTGATTGGCTATTAGCTTTTTATCGTCCTCAAAATCGCTCTGACAGTGATCCACAACGATATCGTTCTTCATGTCGTTAACGTTATAGTTTATGTGTGAACGTCGTCATTCATATTAACAAGAACGATATTTGTTTATAGTTTAGAGTTGTAGGCTGGCATGGATGGAACACCAGTTCATCACAGGCCTCCAGCCGAAGCTGAAATCCATTTACAGCTGGGTTGACTGAGTTAATACAGATGAAGTTCCTTAACCAAGGAAACAACACCCAATTGTCTTCATATTCAACAACCTTCCGATTGCTTAATCCAGAGGTTCCCAAATTTAAGACTGCTGAGGCTCGATTTCAGTTCTGAAAATCTTCTGTGGCCCACCCAAACATTTATTCACAACTTTGACAGGAAGTCATCAGAGTATTTCCTATGAGTTATGTCCATCACTGATTCACTGTGATTATCTGATTAGCTGGAAACTTTACTTTAAAATAGTCCACCTGATAACCACCATTCCATTATAACACACTTTAGATTAGCATTACCCATGTCATTAGTCAAGTTCCGTATCAAATGACCATCAATTTGAAGAATACTGTAGGCATATACTGTAGTCACTGACACAAGTACACTGGCACCCCTTTAGAAATGTTGGTTTTTAAGCAACATATAAATGAGTGACAGTAGGTTTGGCAGTTTTGGTTCAATATTTTGTGTTGTTCATGCTTATAGAACAGCAGTATGTTTGGATAAGGAAGAATGAAGCATACACTGAAAAGTGCACCCTGTCTAAACTGATGCATGGCAATAACTAGGTGATACGTTAGGCCTATTTTGCTTCCTCTGGTACAGATAATCAGCTACATATAAAGGGGTAGGTAGAGTCATTCAAATATTTGGAAATCCTTGGAGAAAACATCATACTGTCCATAGAAACCAATAGTAATGTAACGTGAGTAAACTTAGGCATCATGTTTAATTAGATGCCCTACAGTACATGATAACAAATAACAAGATCAAAATGTGCAACTGATCTATGAGCTCTCACACATAGAACAGCGTGGAGAACAACATTGCAGCGTATCCTGGTGTTTTTAGGAAAAAGGTGGAAGCTAAAAACGCTTTTATAACAACTTGAAGCCGAGCAGAGTGGCATACAGTAGTGCTCCTTAGAGCCGCCCACGGACATTAAGACTTAGGCACATTGTATTTCTTACGTTTTGGTACACTGTACAACTAAAGCACTCATCTTCAGGTGCTTGTTGACAGCTACTGTATGTCAACGAACAGGAAACTGGTTTGCCGACTTTAAGTACCGTATTTTCTATATACTATAAGTCAGGGGTCCCCAACCTTTTATGTACCATGGACCGGTTTGATTCCTAAATTTTTATTTTCACGGACCGGCTTCATATGTGTTGTGCATGCATTAGGCTACTTGAAAAGAACTAGCTCCAGTTATGTATGAACAGTGAAGGTAACGATCTCTTAAACATGTGGAAAACGTGAACTTGAAGAAGTGAAAATTGAACAATATGAACTATGAATATTGAACAACTTGAAGCTACATCTATCAAGTGTGAACATGCTTAAGAAAATATGGGAACAAAACATGGGAACTAAACGTGCATTACAAATATAATCAGTAGGAGCCCTGTGCTTGTTTCCCTTTAACAAGAAGGTTCCATGTGGGGGTGATGGAAGACAGTGACACCCTCAGTGTGTTTGAAATGTCCAGTCGATTGCGCAATTTGGTCTTAATTGCAGTCATTGCCGAAAACCCGGCCTCGCATAGATACGTGGTGGGAAATGGTAGCAACGTTTTCAGCACTTTTACGGCTATCTCGGGATATTCTGCTTTGGTTTTGATCCAAAAACCCACCAGAGAGGTTTCCTCATACACACTCTTAAGACCACCATCATTTGCAATTTCGATCAACTGCTCTTCCTCCTGCGCTGACAAGTTAGGACTATTCGGGATATTGACAAATGGGTTGCGGACCCACTCATTGGTTTGCCGTGGATCTTTGGAGGATTGGTGGTTGGGGACCACTGCATCGGAGTATAAGTCGCACTAGTCAAAAAGAGGAAAAAAACATATATATTTATATGTTGCACTTGAGTCACAGGACCGGCCAAACTATGAAAAAAAGTGTGACTTATAGTCCAGAAAATACGGTAGATTAGTGTGCAGAGCCCATAATGCTTGTCTGAAGTCGATTTGGTCAGAAATCCTAGTGATCGTTCTGTAGTCAGGCCATAGGGGTACAGACATCTGGGGCTGAAATGTAATGTTACACAAAGGATGAAAAACTAAAACATTGTTTACTATAAAATTAATACTGCATATTAAACTGACAGTATGTGTTGGGTTTTTCCTGTTCTGCACTAAGAATGGACCAAACATGGCAAATATTTTGTCTCCAATGCTTGTTTTATTCTCTATGTTGACTTCTTCAATAAATAGACTGTACTGTCACATACTGTGCATAGTGTTATTCTAAAACAGGGGTGTCAAACATAAGGCCTAGGGGCCAGATCAGGCCCGCCAGCAGGTTTCATATGACCCCCCAGATGTTTTAGCTAGGAAGGGAAAATTAGAAAAAAAAGATCACATCCAGTTGTCTTCAACAAAGTGTAATAAGCAATATCTCTATGATATGATAAATTGATAACCTAGCACTACAAACCATCCTCAGCATGGAAGAAGCGGAAAACTAACATGGAAGTAGAGCATTTCAGGAGAGAAAGAGCAGGATATGACAGCAGCGCATTATTTGTAGGCCTACTTGTTTGCTCATAAGTGATATCAAATAACACTCTGATACCCATGCAGAAAATGATGACCATGACGGCCCCCCCACAGGGTCTCATTCCAACAAATCCGACCCACTACCTAATATGAGTTTGACACCCCTGTTCTAAAACCTTGGGCTTCTTCACATGTGACTTGTATTTATTTGAGAACAAATGAACAGGAAAACTGAAAAAAGGGTTTTCCCTATTCAACATACACATTAACACTGACACACAATGCAGCAAATAATTAATCAATAACTTCATTCATTTATACTAGTGCAGTGCCCATTCAAACATGCTATTCCTGTAGCCCAATTACATGCCTGCAGGTAGGCCTGCTTTAAAAAATAGGATGATAGGGAAAAACATAATTCCAGGTAAGCATTGAATGATGAATAGGCCTACAGATAATATAATAATATAATAAAAGTGAGCAGAATTTAAGCATGGCTGCATGTGACATTTTTTACAAATCAAAACGACATAAGCCTAACAGCTGTTTTGAGTCAAGGCTATATGCTTAGCCTATTGAATAACTTGACGATAGAGAAAACAAACCATTTTGTGGAATGATGCATCATATGGAATTTGCAACGGTGTGACTCAAAAACAGTCTCTGGTGGCCTATAAGTGACATCACACTCTGTCTGCCACTCGTTGCTTGTCGCTGCTTTGCATGTGTGGCATTCTGAGACATTCTTTAATTCGGGACCATTATCGCTCGTTTCAATTTAGGACCTTGCAGTTGGAATTGTCGTTTCCTATCTCAAAGTCTAAAGACAGTCCAAAGTAGCCTGGTCTATTCGAAGTGTCCATTTATTGCACATAATTTACGTCATTTTGAAGAGCCACTGCATAGCCTACCTGTGGGTGTTGGCTGTTGTTGCAAAATCCACGGAGTTATCTTGCACTCGTTTAAGTTTTTACTTTTTACCCGTGTAACCTACACTGATCCAGTTCTGCCAAAGCCCTGCTTCTATCCTCACTGGTAGCTTACAGTACAGTGCTGTGTGGGAGGGGGAGTGGCTAGCGGCGAAAGCCAATGTGCTTCTTTTACCGATATATTTAATGATATCTTTTGCATTTGTTATTCAAACAACTTCATATTTGGCACTGCACTTACTCATGCCCGTAGCAAGAGACCTGCCAAGTTTGAAATCAGTCTGACAAACGGTCAGCGAGATATGCGTGCCACGGACACACAGACACACAGACGCTTCTTGCTTTATAGATAGATGTTGTAGAACAATGACAAAAAGCTATTTCTTGTCAAAGCAGGCTTTTTTTGTTGTCTTAAAATAACAGAAGGATCTAGACAATTAAATAGAGCATTACCTGTGATTCTTCTTCCAAGTTTTGGATTTCTTCTAAGACACAGTCGTCTTGCTTGGGGACCCATACACTCCCCTCACATTTGTACAGTATTTCACCGACTTTCCCTTCACCACAGACACTTTTTGCCTCCTCTCCTTCGACACCATTTCCTAACCCTTTGTCTTCATCCTCTGGACAAGTTGTAACAACTGACAAAGATCATAGTTCTAATCAGGACACATGTATGTGTGTATGTGTGTGTTATGTTAAAGGAATACCAACGCGTTTTATAGCCGACCCAGCCATTGTCCTAATCTAGAAACGGCCCGGTTAGCTTTAGCTTAGCGTAGTCGCTGTAATCCGGCGATTCCAGCTAGCATTTCGTTGCAAAAGTGAATCAAATAACTCAAGATTTTTTATAATTATTTCTCGTAACCTGTACATTCACATCGAGTACAAATATCAATGCAAATTAACACGAAGGGATTTACTAGACCAATTTAGATTTGGATCTATTTTCGGGCATAGCACCGGCAAAGCACCGCTGCCAGGCGCAAAGACATCACGCAGCATCTGTAAACCCTCAACTTCCGCAAATACATCAGCGTGACGAACGCGTCACAAACACGAACTGGTGGTGTGAGTGTGGAGTGTGGAAAAAAAAAACTGAGGACTGCAGGATGGATCATTGCTGAGAAGTCGTCGGTAGCAGTGACACAAGTGCGGTCACGCTCCTCTTCGGGAGCGTTGCCCACCATCAATGGCAGTATTTTATCCCACTCTGCACAGCATAAACACTCCATTTCAGTCGGCATGGGTTGGCACACTCCACACTCACACCACCAGTTTGTGTTTGCTCTCGTTCTCTCATCCGACTCGCCTTGACTAGTCGCAACATCCTCTCTTCCTAGATCCAAAGCTCGCAAATCCTCTTCGGTGAACTCAGGTTCGAAAAGGTAGGGTCTTGGATCTTGGTAGTCGAAGTCATCATCTTCGTCTATCGTGTAATCTTCCATATTCATCGCCATTAGAACCCTTAGAGAAAGCCCACCTGTCAGTGTCAGCCTAGTAGCAGAGAACTTGGTAGTCACGCTGGTGTATTGCCGGAAGTTGAGGGTTTTCAGATGCTGCGTGATGTCTTTGCGCCTGGCAGCGGTGCTTTGCCGGTGCTATGCCCGAAAATAGTTCCAAATCTAAATTGGTCTAGTAAATCCCTTCGTGTTAATTTGCATTGATATTTGTACTCTATGTGAATGTACAGGTTACGAGAAATATCGCCGGATTACAGCGACTACGCTAAGATAAAGATAACCGGGCCGTTTCTAGATTAGGACAATGGCTGGGTCGGCTATAAAACGCGTTGGCTCACTCATCCAACTCTAGGGACTGCGGGGAGTGACCCAATTTCACCTAGGGGTGGCGTATTCCGTTAAGTTATGCTGAGTGTATGACACTGTGTAACAAAGGAATGGCAATATGGAAATAAAATATGACTCTAATCCAGGCTTAAATCTGGGCTGAAATACAGTGTATCTACAAACACAGACTGACAACTCCTGTATCTTTTGAACTCTGACATTATTAGGTTTATAAAAGTTTTCAAATGTTTTTAATCTATTTTAGCTCAGGTTTCAGCACAAATATATATATGAAAAGGGCATATATATGTGTGTGTGTGTGTGTGTGTGTCTGTGTGTGTGTGTGTGTTTGTGAAAGTCACAGCACAAATATATATATATATATATATATATATATATGTATGTGTGTGTGTGTGTGTGTGTGTGTCTGTGTGTGTGTGTGTCTGTGTCTGTGTGTGTGTGTGTGTGTGTGTCTGTGAAAGTCACATCATTCTGTTATAGAACATTTTTATATTGGACTTAATAATAAATGTAATGATATAATATAATATTATATCTATGACACTGGGTGATTAATAACAACATGAATGTGAGCTCTAAGCTGCTGGTAACCACAAAAAATAAAAAATAAAACAAATATACCTTGACTTTGTTCACGAACAATCAGTGTCATAGTTTGTTCCCTGTTTGGGCGGTCAAGTTGGCATGTAAATGTTAGTTTATTGCCACATTCCTCAGGTTTCGTCTTATATAGATGTTCAGCACACTTTCCTTGTGCTGAGAAAAAAAAGAGACAACATTATCATCATTATCATTATCAACATTATCATTATCATTATTGTTTATGAACAAAAGCTTAATTACTGGTACTCTACAACATCCTACTTTACAAAAGCTTGCTGAATGTATTCCACAAAATACAACATTGAAGAATGGGCAGAATGACTAATCGTATATAAGAATGAAATACTGTAGAATAAAAGTGTTACAAACGTTCAAGATCTTTTTGTCCAAAAGTCAGTTTGACTTGATATGTGTCTGCCACACAGCATTTCAGATTAACACTTTCTTCACAAGCAACCTGTTTTTCGATAAAATTCAGTGTAATCACAGGATTTGGTTTGATTGTTACACTGCTCCAATAAATAAGGGTTGGTTTTGAGGCTCTGTTATATCTGCACTCGTAACGACCTGTACAAGCAAAGCAGACAAGCATCAGAGATGTCCCATTGAGCACAGCACAAGCATGACAATGTACCACACATTTTACATTACATTCAGTAATCCATTTAGAAGACACTTTTTATCCAAAGCGACTTACATGTCAATCATATTATAAGGGCCATTCTCCCCAGAGCAACTCAGGGTTAAGTGCCTTGCTCAAGGGAACAACGGAGGAAGCTGGGAATTGAACCCAAACCTTTTCAGGCTACTGCATGCTAGCCCAGGTCCTAGGCCACTATGCTACCACGACCCCAGTATTCATTTTGTACTCATTCATATCTCCTCTTATGTCAATACAGGACAACAAAACACATAGTAATAATTTGAATAAAATGACTTACCCTGGTCACCAAGGACAACACGTTTTACTTTCAGTCTGCGGCTGGATAAAATTTCATATTTGTCTGGGCTGAGTCCAGAGACTTTCTTTCCGTCAATTCTCCATTCTGGGCCATCTACAGCTTCATTTGATTCAGGGCATCTTAATTCCATGGAAACATCTCCTGAGTGAACCTCCCCTTGAAGAATCTTGAACCTTACTGATGATGTTCAAGTTCAAGTTCAATATATTTATTGTCATGTACTCATAAAGGTATTATCAAGAGCCAGGTTAGCGTTAAAGATGTGTGTGGGGTGTAATGGTGTGTGTGTGTGTTGGTGTGTGTGGGGGGGGAGTAATGGGGTGTGTGGGGAGGGGGTGTACCTGTGTGTGTGTGTGGGGGGGGGGGGGGGGGGGGGGGGGGGGAGATAATGGTGTGTGTGTGGGGAGGAGTAATTTGATGTATATCAAATTAAAATTAAAAGTAAATGCAAAATCATTTAATGTTGGATGGATTCTTACCACTTTCAGAAACAAATTCAGCAACATCATATCCCTCTTTTTTCAGTTCATTAGAGAGGTCATTATTTTGTTGATTTATCTGGGCCCAGTCGAGATTGGTATGAATAATGTTTATGTCAGCTATTATACTACCTTGCCTGTAAAAGAAAGAAAAATAATAATTTGTTTGTTAATACATAATACAATAGAATATGACACATTTAGAACCCCTTGGTGAAACACCAAAATTGTTTGACAAAACATTTCATAAGAATACAGGCAGAATATTACCGGTAAGATAAATGTTTTTGGTGCATCAAATAAAGATTGTAATTGCCTTATGGACTGCATGCTAAATGGCCTTAGCCACCCTCTCTGGACATTTGTCAGTGCAAATATTGATTTACAAATATCCTGGCATCCTAACAGCCATAACAATTAACAATCATGGAAAAATAAAATTGTTACAACACATATGGCATATTCAATGACATGCTCTAAAAAATAAGAGCTAGTCTGTTTGAAGAAGGTTCACAAGAACATAGCCACAACGTTACCTGAATCCTGTTACAATTACAGATCTAAAACCAGGTACATTTTCATAACTTCTGCCGATCTGTGTAAAGAATACAAAATTGACTTATTAAAGTGCTGAATTAATGCTTGTTTTATCCTGTTTTGGGCACCATGTATTTTGGAAATGCTTAGACAATTAATGACAGTACCCTCCACATCTACTGGCACACTTGGTAAAGTTGAGTAAAATGAGGTATAAAAAAAAAACTCCATAAAAGACTCCCTTGAAAAGGAGATGTAAAATCTCTATGGGTCTTACCTGGCAAAATGAAGGATAAACAAAAAATTAAATAAAAAATAAAAATAAATCAAATAGGAAAAATTCTACATTTAACGGAAGCTAATCTATTCTGAAAGAAAAAAAGTACCTCTGTACCTCTTTTTACTCAACTTTACCAGGGGTGGCATGTGCTGCATCACATTACTTTGTGTAAACATTTTAATATCTTGGATGTACTGTAGCCTGCATATTGTAAAATTAAGATTCTTAAATTAATAAATTATACTTACTGCATTTTGTATACTGTTCTTCAAATTTCGAAACCTTTCACTTGTTGGATCATTTAAACTAGTATCAAAGTTACCCTGCAATGTCACACTCATGATCGCAGACTTATCTGTGAACAGAAATGTACACAAAAGGTGAAAGGCATATATGATTCTAACTGTCTCACTGAATTGCATTATGCACACTCAATTCTCACTGGTATCTGCTATATAACAAGTACCAAAACATGATTAGTTCATAGATTTCACATGTAAAATACATTTTATACAACCCCACCCCCATCTTGCCTGCAATTCTGAGAAATTCTTGAATTGTGTGCATGTGTGCATGTACGTGTTTATGTTTGTTTGTGTGTGTGTGTGTGTGTGCCTGTGTGTGCACATGTGCATGCATGCGTACATATGTCTACTGTGTGTGTATGTGTCATATGTATGATTACTGTGAATGTATGTGTGTGCATGTATATCTGTTTATGCACATGTGTGCATATGGAATGGGTTCTATATGCACACATGTAGGTTCTCAAGATATTCACAGAAAACTCTGTTGGTGTACAGTCACTAAATGTACACATAAATTAATTTATTGTATGGCCCCCCATGAACGGAAGTCCACGAAACTTGGCACGCATTCAGAGGGTGTCATAATCAGTGGCGCCGCTAGCCGTAATCCAGTACGCACTGTGCGTACAATTTTTCAACGCTTTATTCATCAAATCATTCAATATTCCAACAATAAAAACAGCTTGTGTAGGCTACTGTCTTAATTGAAACATGCTTTGCGCACTAATGATAGCCTATGTTTACTGCAAAGAGAATGGACATCTCAACATAAGGATACATTAGAAGATGATTGGCGTCACGACATGATAAGCAGTTCTGGCGCTTAAAAACACCCTTTAGCGCCCTGGGCCAAGGTGCATACTATGGAATTCAGCCCTCGCGGCGCCACTGGTCATAATGATCATTTGATTGATGATTTGTGCAGTTTTGGCCATGTAAGCCAGAGATATTGTGATTACAACACCTAATTTTTGCTTTTCATTTTTAACTAGGTGGCGTTATACATGAAATGAATGATTATGAGATTGGTTGACATGGCCCTTTAAGACCAACATACAAAAAAGGTGGTCCTCCTAGGCCCTACGGTTCTCAAGATATTCACAGAAAACTGTGTCCGGCCACCTACAGGCCACTTGGTGTACAGTAACATAAATTAATTTATTGTATTGGTGTGCATTCAGACGGTGTCATAATGATCCTACAATTTTTATTTCGTGCAGTTCTGACCTAACCTGACTCTTGCAAGATGAATTTCGTTGCGCTTAGCTCCGCCTAGCTTCACTCACATCCATCTGGGACCTCTTCCATTGAGAGTGATTTCAGCACGAGATTGTATGGTAGAGCCAATCAGGACGGGAGTTTCATAGATGTGACATAGCGTAGAAGCGACTGTGAGACTGTTATCAGCGTCACGGGTTGGCTTCGATGTGAGTGGTTGAAGTAGCACGTCAATAGATGACGGACAAGTGGCTTATTCAATCATATGCAAGCATTTTTTGATTAGGCCCAGCCTTCTGAAGCAACACTCCAATGGATCGATCCCAGATGGATGAGTGGAGCTAGGCGGAACGAAATTCATCTGGCGAGAGTCAGGTTAGTTCTGACCATGTCAGGTCAGAGATACCTGCGATTATAACATCTCATTTTTGCTTTTTCATTTTTAACTAGGTGGCACTATACATGAAATGAGTGGTTATGGGATGGGTTGACATGGCCCCTTAAGACCAACATACAAAAAAGGTGGTCCTCCTAGGCCCTACAATTCTCGAGATATTCACAGAAAACTGTGTCCGCAATGGTTCCATGCTATCCTTGTGGGGCTACATGCCCACCAAGTTTCGTGCACCCCAGTCTTTAAATGTCCCGGGAATCCTTGACGGAAAATTACTCCTGCGAATGAAAAAAAAACTGTGACTAAACCTATATGACCGCCGCTTTGCTGCGTGGCAGTCATAATAAGTGGTAACCCTCCAAATAGTGGAGCCCTCCTGACAAAACAAAGGGCTCTACAATGAGGAGGCTTACCACTTAGTCTGAGTTGACGTAGCCAAGTTGATCACTGAAAACGTTCTTGGAATCCCTCTGGGAAATAATCCCACAACAGTATGGTTATGAATATAACCTCGGTTCTCTGAAGGAGAATGTAGTGAGAAATTCCAGAGTGTATGTATTTTAACATTCCAGAGTGTATGCATTTTAACATTCATTTTAATCATCATCACCCTAGCCTTTGATCAAGCTAAACCCTTTGTCGACCAAACTGCTCTTGTGACCTTTGTCAATCAAATGCTCCCATTTGGGTCTAGTAACAATGACCCATTGTTACTAGACGATCATGAGAACCGCATGAGGACACATGACGACGATTAATCATTTGATGAGGAGTCCTTTCCTCTTGACACAATCAAAGAGGGTGGGCTATGCTTTAAATGCAGAGGGAAGACACAGCTCTAGAGGTTCAGTCGGCCGCCGCCATAAGCGGTGAGATATGCTGGCCTCCGAGCTCATATGCTGGCCTCCGAGCTCGTAGTTCTAACACCATTGTTAACCAATAAATAGTTCACCATGTCTTCAGTTTTCAAACCTGCCTCTGTCTGCTTGCACTCAATTTTTCTTACAACAAGAACACGAGAAGTTAACCAATGGAAAGTCATCTACGCATGGCGCTATCAATCTGAACCTATCTCCTATCACAACCGTCTCATTTCTCACAGGCCTTACACAATATAAGAGCACTGCGCCATGTGGTCTTATATCTTGTAACCATATTCGCAACCATAAGTTCTTTCAGTTCACTCGACGTTAACCAATGGGAACACATACCACAGCCCTCATTGCAACAGACTAATTCACCCAGATTTGCAGCCAGGGTGCTTGGCACACATGGCTAATTAGACACAAAACAGACTGACAGTATAATACAGTATTAGCAATGCTGCGTGGTCTAAAGGGCCAATCACACCAAGAACGTTAACTAATGATAACAACAAAAGAGTATCTCTTTTGCTTATATGATGACAACTTCCTCACATAAACTATAACAATAACAACATGACGAATGATATCATAGGGGATCACTTTCAGAGCGATTTTGAGAATGATAAAAATCTGACATGTGGCCTTTGTGCCCCCCACCAAATATGCCCAACTGGCCTTGCCCCTAAAATGGTGAAATTCCAAGCCTGGCTGACAGCCATTGACAGCCATCAAATGTTAGCCATCACATTTATCAACACAAGAAGAGACTCATTATAGTAATAGTTACAGTTATCTTATCTTAGTTATCTTAATAGTTGGTGTAAATGGTCCTTTAGAGGGGGCAGTTTGCTGACAACAGAGAGCTGCCCACAGGTGTGAGGCTGGAAATGTACATAATATTTCAAGCAGCAATGACAGCAATGGTTGCACAGGCTTTGCATTTGGCGAACACACACAGACAAACTTGGTGGCCGCGGTACAGAAGGAGCAGCGGTAGCTCACTGGCGCTGTAAAGTAGCTCTGAAGCATGAGACTAGTTGAGAGGCGTGCTTCACATGGCTGGTGGCTACCGGCTGTGGGTCGGCAATTTTTTGGGAGCAAGCGCTGGTCAGCATGTGTATCTGACCCCGACTGGTGTAAGTTGACAGAGGTAGCTTGCTGGTGCTGGAGCTGAAAGCACAGAGCAGGCTAACGATGTACTGGTGACGTCTAGGTTATAGAAGTGGACAAGGGTGTCACCTGAAGGCCAGCTTACACCTAAGCAGACATGTTCTCTGGATACACATTTTTTAGCCATCCAGGAGGCAGCTACACTCCTCGTGGAATGGGGTCTTAATTGTTCAGGGGAAGAAGCACACCTGAAGCTATGTATGCCAGAGTGAAGGCCTCAATCAACCAGCAGGAAAGTGTCTGCTTTGATAGCGCACGGCAGATTGCCTATAGCTCCATAGTAGATGAACAGCTGGGTTTGATTGTTGGTTGTAGGCGTGCAGTGCTCTCACCAGGCAGATGTGCTCTCACTAGCCACATCTCTTGCTGTTTAACGTTAGGGTAAAGCGGAACTCAATGACTCTGCTTCTAAGGGCGACGCCAATATGGCCGTTGTCTACACATATCCCACCCCTTCCTCGGCAAAACGTCGACATGTGAATACATTGAGCCAATCATGTGGTGTGATGTGAATACATTGAACCAATCATATGGTGTGTTGTGAAGACATCGTGCCAATTATGTGTTGTGAACTCGCCGCTGGAGCAAGATTGGCGCATTTCTGCCGATTAGGATGCCCGATGAGTGCCCAAAAAACGTTGCAATATGGCCGCTGAGTGGAGGGACTTGCCTATAAGGACTTTGTCAGTACTTACAGCCCCCCTTGGTAGGATTAGCTATATTTCCCCCTCTGCTGGAGAAGTTGTGCATTACAGTATGCTATTTCAAACTGAAAACTGTTTCAAAGTAACAATAAAGCACATGGATTTGTTTACAAGCTAGTGAAACGGTTAGCATAAGTTCGGCAGAATAATGTGGATGTTTCAAGGTATCAAACACAATTTAAAACGAGTTTCTTGTTTCTCACTTCTCTTACCGGGACGGTAGTCCCAATGTTGGTTTTCTGCCTGGGGACGCTAGGGGGAGTGGGAAAAGTCACCATTTTCACCAGAACAGGTCATTTAACCATCCAAATGATTTCTTAACAGGTTTATTTGAAATAGTTGCCAAGTTCTCCTTTAATGCTATTGGGAGGGTTGAGTGTGGCACAACCGAGGAATCGCTCACAGTGAAGTGCATACGAGTATACTTTTGTCAGTCTGGATTTCCTATGAGCTTTTGAAACTCGCCAGCAAGATTAACAAATATTTTCTTTGCAGTTTATAGAGGATTGCCCTTATATAGTCTAAGGCACATGAAAAAATCCCTGAGACGGGTGATTAGAGATCAATGACATCATGCGAAGATGACTTCCCAATGGTTAACATTGTGTGAACTCGACTGAAAGAGAACCAGGCATTAATAGTAGTAATATTCACATTAATTGATATTCACATATAGGACCTTTGTAATCACACAAGAGATAACAGTGGCATTGCCAAGTGCAAAATAAAAACATTAAATATACCGCTGAACTTTGCTAATACATACCTGGTGCAGCTGTGGTTGTTGTTGTGGTTGTGGTTGTTGTTGTTGTTGTAGTAGGAGCTGGTGTTGTTGTTGTTGTTGTAGTAGGAGTTGTTGTTGTTGTTGTTGTTGTTGTTGTAGGAGCTGTTGTTGTTGTTGTTGTAAGAGCTGGTGTTGTTATGACTGTAATGAGTTAAAACTGTACTGTAGATGTAATGTCTTATGTAATATATATCCATATTGCTTTTGTACAACAGTTCTACCAGCTAATTGAGTTTAAAGACACCAGATTTATGTTAATTGTGATCTACAGTATGTACATTTTTGTTGTTCATGTTCCTCCCAAGTTTATCCATCGAGCTTAAAAGCATGTTTGGTTTGGTAACTGGCCATGATCTAATTCTAATATTTTAAGATACTCGTTTTTTGTTTTCATAAGCTGTAAGCCGTAACCATCAAGATTAAAACAAAAAATGGCTTGAAATATTTCACTTTATATCTAATGAATCTAGAATATATGAAAGTACTGATGCTCATTAACTATGCCCTTGTAGCCAAGCTGCACCAATTACATCAGTTTATACAACAATTGGGTTCTATGGAACTATTTATTTGTTTCTGATTGGCCGAGAGACGTTCCATGAGTTGGAATATCCCTGGACATTTCAAGCACAGCACATCTGATAGCACAGCTAATAATAAATCACTCCGCGATACAATGCGAAGATTTGACACCCAGCTCTCCACTATTTCAAGCAATGGGTTACTCCTTAGCAAACCATAAGGAAACAGTGCTTCACCACATCTGTGGATTAAGCCACACAGTCAACTCAATGTAAGTAAGATAAACGAGGATGCTAATTGTTCTCAGCATTGCCAGCATTGTGTATAATATGATTGTCACTTGGAGGAGACTTGTAGATAACTAACGTTAGCATAATTAGCTAACCGCTGCTAACGTGCTAGCTAGCATCGTCACGTCAGGCTGTGCACAGTAGTGTAACATTTATTCACTATACATTAATAAAGTTGAGTGGTTCTGCAATGTAGACTATGTTTCCGTTTTTTTGCAGTACCATGTCCCTTACATGACATGGCCCAGTGTCCTTGTAACATGCATGCACCTAGATATGAATGTGATTTCCACATTTCTTTCAAGAAGACATGTAAACCACAAAGACCCGGAACAAGGGGTCTGGAATGTTGGTTACCTAGCAACCAAGACGCTGTCTATTGAAAAGGGAACTATTTTTTGATGCGTAAGAACGATGTCGAAATTAACATTTTTAAACAATAATGGGTTTTTTTCAGATTATTTAGTTTGTGGTAGAATTGTTGTATAAAAGCAATATAGCACTCGTGATCGTGGGATTGGTCATGGATATTCCCACGCTGTTGTTGCCTGCGCCAACAACACGGCCGAACAACACCCGTGGGAATATCCATGACCAACCCCACTCTCACTCGTGCTATATTGCTTAACCAAAGATCCTTGATTACTAGCTTTAACCCTCTCTGGCTTAACTATTTGATATAGGCGGGCCAGAGGCAAGCTAAACAGATGACGACAGCACTGCAACGTCGAACTCCGGAATCAGTCAGTAAACATTGGTCGTAGTGTTATCCAATTGCATCAAAGTTCGGAATCAGTCCGTAAACATTAGTCGTAGTGTTATCCAATTGTGTGCAGTGAGATTTTCAAATGCATGCTTGGTGTCGCCCCTCGAGTTGGGCCATTTTCATTACTCAATGTCAGACCCTTAATCTTTCGGATTTGGGTCTGGATTTCCAGGCTATGAAAGATCCACTTTCTGAAATAAATTTTCTAATTCTAAACTATTCTAATTTTTCGAGACCCACCTGTACATGTTGTAGGCCTACCATGAAGGTAGTCCATGAACAATTAAGAAAAGATAGAATTAAAAAAACAAAAACAATCAAGAAAAGATAGAATTAAAATGAAAATTATGGGAAAATAGGGGAAAGATTAGATTAGATAGCTTCAGCGAAAGTTCTACTAGGAAGACTCGTAGTGTAGCCTTTACTCCTCCCATGCTTTCATGGAGCCAATCTTAGCTTTGCCTAATTTTCGGGGAAGCCCTGTAACCATTAAAATGGTTACTAAATCAGCCTTTTATCACTTAAAAAGCATATCCAAGCTTAGGGAACTAATGACCAAAACAGACCTTGAGAAACTCATTAATGCCTTTATATCGAGCAGACTGGACTACTGTAATAGTCTCTTTACAGGCCTTCCCAAGAAAACAATTAAGCAACTCCAATTAATCCAGAATGCGGCAGCAAGGATTCTGATGAGAGCCAAAGGATTCTGATCACATCACACCGCTACTCAAGCGCTTACACTGGCTCCCTGTGAGTCACAGAATCGATTTTAAAACACTGCTACTTGTTTTTAAGACTCTGAATGGTAGCGGCCCCATTAATCTAAAATACCTGCTCCACTGCTACACACCCCATAGGTCACTCAGGTCGCAACAGAGACTACTTCTGGTTCCACCAACTACTAGAACTAAATGTGGTGAAGCCGCCTTTAGCTCATATGCAGTCAAACTCTGGAACCAGCTTCCTGAACACATAAAGACAGATTGTTTTAAAACAAAGTTAAAGACCTACTTTTTCTCCCTTGCTTTCCCTTAATATTATTTTATCTAATCTTTCCCCTATTTTACCATAATTTTAATTTTAATTTTAATTTTTAATCTTCTCTAATTTTTCATTTACCTATTTTCATATGTTTATTTTAATTGTTTATGACTTCTCTGGTTATGATATGTATCAACTTTTATAATTTAGATTTTTACCTTAAACTTTCCGCCCATGTTTGCGATTGATTGTTGGAACTATCTTTTCTAGAAACACCAAATCCAAGAATGACGGTTCTAACTACAAAGATTGTGACTGAGGTTAGCCAACAACCCTTTCTAGAAACGCACACGTGTTTGACACCGTTAGCATAATTCACTGGAAGTGGGTTGTTCCAGTTAGCCTAAATTTCCCTTATAGCTGTAGATTAAAAATTCTTCCCCCTTCTGCAGCTGTACATCCCGCGCCACCACAGGTAGGAAAGGAACCAGCAAATGTAGATGCTCTATCTCAGGAAAATAACATATTATCTAATACTTTATTTTTGTATTTTCAAAATACTAAAGTAGGCTACTCTTTAAAGTGAGCTTGAAATCACCAGCAAACCTTCCACATCTGTCTATTTAATCTATTCCTTCATCAGTACACTGACTCAGTTGATTAACTGGACAGTGTTTGAGAAACACAGCTTTCCTCTACCTACAGGACAAAATCTGGAAACCAGTTAACAGATGAAGGGTTCAGATGCAAAAGCCTCTAAATGCCACCTATGTCAAAAATGAGATAAAGATGGTGAGGGGATGCTCTCCTCACATAGTATACGCTAATCAAATAATTTAACTTCTAAACCCACTAAATACCACTCGCTTCCTGGTCTGAAATATCGATTTATAGGCAAAAACCTATAGGAGCCTGAATTTAAATGCTCATTTAAAAGAAAAGTGGTCAGACGGATTTAGAGGGTTTTGCATCTGAACTCTTCATATTATCTAATTCCTTGTTTGTGATCCATTCACTGACATACCCTTGTGGTATAAAATATATAGACTAATAGACAACTAAGAATCTGGATTAATAAATACAGGAGCACATTCCACAGGAAAGACACAGTCACTGAATGCAAGACATTTTTCCACATGCTAGCTGAGCACACAGCGGGAGAATTCAAGGTTGCTGCAAAGGGTGTAATCTGGTGGAGAAACTTCTACAAAGTTCTGAAAAATGACTAAATGAGGCTTTGAATCAAACTTTTTTAGTTTCTTGCAGTGTCATGTAATTTATGATTGATAAGTTGTTCTCTCTGAATATGTATTCACTTTTAAATACATATGATATTTGATGTTTTGACAACTTATGCATAACTATGCCATGGACTCTAGTCTACAATCTACTCAAAAATCTGGTGCTTGTGATTAAACTGATTGTTATTGGAAATGTACCCTGATTTTGTCAGTGTGAATGTGCCACCAACCAATGTTTCAATGTCATTTCCTTTTCCATCTCAGTGAATTCTTATGGTGTGTTTGCATGAGAATGAAGGACATCTAATAACATCTGCTCAACACTATAAGTAACAGCATGTAATTGTTAATGTTAACCCATTAAAATGATTCCTGAGTGGATTATCTAACTTCTTCTGTATTTTGTTTTTACTTTTGACTACGAGCTTCAGTGTTTTCTGAGTTGACTACACACTCCCACTAGGCCTATGTCCATTTACTATACTGCACTATATTTACACACTACAGATTCATTCTTGGAGAGGCCAGGTATACATGATAGAACACTATATCATGTTGAAAGTGAATCATCAGCTTTGCAACAAACTAACCTGTGCAGGGATTGTCAACAGTGATTAGTGGATCTGCATTGTTGACAGTGTAACCACTAAGACATGAGCAGGTGTAATGGCCGACTGTGTTATTGCAGACAGAGAATGGTCCACAGATTGAGGGAGTCTGAAGACACTCATTGACATCTAAAAACATAATGCATGTCAAAACTAATACTGTGAAGACAGACAAGCCAAGTGAATCAGAATTATTCAGTTATAAATAGAATCCTTCACACAGATGTATAAATATGCATAGATGCACTGAAACATAATGCTTACAGTTTCATTCCTTATGCTATACAATATGAATTCTTCTTCTACCTGTGCACTGATTGCTGTCACTTATGGTTTGGTTTGCATTGGTCACTTGATATCCGATCAGACAGAAACAGCTGTAGCTTCCAATGTTATTGGTACAGTTTGAGTTGGGCCCACATACGTTTGGAGTCTCAACACATTCATTCACATCTGAACAAGGAGATATGGAAAACAATCAAAACAGACAGAACAGAGAATCAGACAGAATCATGCTCAGTTGCATGACATTGTATTAAAAGCTTCATGAAATGACCTTCATGATTTCATATGAAAATAAATCGATTGGAATATAATATATGCAATATGTAATGTCTTTACCAATGCATTGGTTGTTGTCACTTATGGGATGGTTTGCATTTGTTGCATGATATCCACTCCAGCATGAACAGCTGTAGCTTCCATTTTTGTTGGTACAATTTGAGTTGGGACCGCACAGATTTGGTGTCTCCATACATTCATGTATATCTAAATACAGAATAATATATTGAGTCCTCATAAAAAGTACCCAGTAGTCAAAAAAGATTTTAAAACAAAGACCAATTTAATGTTAATATTGAATATGATAAAGTGATTACAAACCTGTGCAGAGATTGTAAACACTTATTGGTAGATCTTCATTGTTGACACTGTATCCACTCATGCATGTACAGTTGTAGTCTCCAATAGTGTTGTTGCAGACTGAGTTTGGACCACAGATTGATGGAAACTGATCACATTCATTCACATCTGAAAATATATGGAGAGAAAAACACATCAAAATGGATATTTCAGACAGATATAATGAGAGAGATTTGTTCAAGTCAAGTCAAGTTTATTTGTATAGTCCATTTCATACAGAGAGGTCATTCAATGTGCTTTACATAAACAAAAGCAAACAGTAATAACAAATAAAAGCATAAATCGTTCACACCTGAACAAAGCGTAATTTAATATAAATGCACACTCAAGCATAAAAGTGTTTATGCCGAAGCACATGTGCCATATGATTTGTAAAAACGATCTCACCTGCACAGGCATTGTCATCACTGCTCTTCAAACTTGGATCAGTCACATTGTATCCACTCAAGCATGTACAGTTGTAGTCTCCAATGGTGTTGTTGCAGACCGAGTTTGGACCACAGACTGGCGGGGTCTCAAAGCATTCATTTACATCTAAAACAGAAGTTCAACAATATAACATTGGAATAGAAAATACCAGTTCAGCTAAAAACATAAATTGACATCTGGGATACATGTGCATCCATCTACCTGTGCACTGATTGCTGTCACTTATGGGTTGGTTTGCATTGGTCACTTGATATCTGATCAGACAGGAACAGCTGTAGCTTCCAATGGTATTGGTACAGTTTGAGTTGGGCCCACATACGTTTGGAGTCTCAACACATTCATTCACATCTGAACAAGGAGATATGGAAAACAATCAAAACAGACAGAACAGAGAATCAGACAGAATCATGCTCAGTTGCATGACATTGTATTAAAAGCTTCATGAAATGACCTTCATGATTTCATATGAAAATAAATCGATTGGAATAAATGCAATATTTAATGTCTTTACCAATGCATTGGTTGTTGTCACTTATGGGATGGTTTGCATTTGTTACTTGATATCCACTCCAGCATGAACAGCTGTAGCTTCCATTTTTGTTTGTACAATTTGAGTTGGGGCCGCACAGATTTGGTGTCTCCATACATTCATGTATATCTAAACACAGAATAATATATTGAGTCCTCATAAAAAGTACCCAGTAGTCAAAAAAGATTTTAAAACAAGGAACAATTTAATGTTAATATTGAATATGATAAAGCGATTACAAACCTGTGCAGGGATTGTAAACACTTATTGGTAGATCTTCATTGTTGACACTGTATCCACTCATGCATGTACAGTTGTAGTCTCCAATGGTGTTGTTGCAGACTGAGTTTGGACCACAGATTGATGGTAACTGGTCACATTCATTCACATCTGAAAATATATGGAGAGAAAAACACATTAAAATGAAAATTTCAGACAGATATAATGAGAGACATTCGTTCAAGTCAAGTCAAGTTTATTTATATTGCGCAATTCATACACAGAGGTCATTCAATGTGCTTTACATAAACAAAAGCATAAATCGTTCACACCTGAACAAGGCGTAATTTAATACAAATTCAAACTCAAGCATAAAAGTGTTTGTGCCAAAACACATGTGCTATTTGATTTGTAAAAACGATCTTACCTGCACAGGCATTGTCATCACTGCTCTTCAAACTTGGATCAGTGAGATTATATCCACTCAAGCATGTACAGTTGTAGTCTCCAATGGTGTTGTTGCAGACTGAGTTTGGACCACAGACTGGTGGGGTCTCAAGACATTCATTTACATCTAAAACAGAAGTTGAAACAATATAACATTGGAACAGAAAATACCAGTTCAGCTAAAAACATAAATTGACATCTGGGATACATGTGCATCCATCTACCTGTGCACTGATTGCTGTCACTTATGGGTTGGTTTGCATTGGTCACTTGATATCTGATCAGACAGGAACAGCTGTAGCTTCCAATGGTATTGGTACAGTTTGAGTTGGGCCCACATACGTTTGGAGTCTCAACACATTCATTCACATCTGAACAAGGAGATATGGAAAACAATCAAAACAGACAGAACAGAGAATCAGACAGAATCATGCTCAGTTGCATGACATTGTATTAAAAGCTTCATGAAATGACCTTCATGATTTCATATGAAAATAAATCGATTGGAATAAATGCAATATTTAATGTCTTTACCAATGCATTGGTTGTTGTCACTTATGGGATGGTTTGCATTTGTTACTTGATATCCACTCCAGCATGAACAGCTGTAGCTTCCATTTTTGTTGGTACAATTTGAGTTGGGGCCGCACAGATTTGGTGTCTCCATACATTCATGTATATCTAAACACAGAATAATATATTGAGTCCTCATAAAAAGTACCCAGTAGTCAAAAAAGATTTTAAAACAAGGAACAATTTAATGTTAATATTGAATATGATAAAGCGATTACAAACCTGTGCAGGGATTGTAAACACTTATTGGTAGATCTTCATTGTTGACACTGTATCCACTCATGCATGTACAGTTGTAGTCTCCAATGGTGTTGTTGCAGACTGAGTTTGGACCACAGATTGATGGTAACTGGTCACATTCATTCACATCTGAAAATATATGGAGAGAAAAACACATTAAAATGAAAATTTCAGACAGATATAATGAGAGACATTCGTTCAAGTCAAGTCAAGTTTATTTATATTGCGCAATTCATACACAGAGGTCATTCAATGTGCTTTACATAAACAAAAGCATAAATCGTTCACACCTGAACAAGGCGTAATTTAATACAAATTCAAACTCAAGCATAAAAGTGTTTGTGCCAAAACACATGTGCTATATGATTTGTAAAAACGATCTTACCTGCACAGGCATTGTCATCACTGCTCTTCAAACTTGGATCAGTGAGATTATATCCACTCAAGCATGTACAGTTGTAGTCTCCAATGGTGTTGTTGCAGGCTGAGTTTGGACCACAGACTGGTGGGGTCTCAAGACATTCATTTACATCTAAAACAGAAGTTGAAACAATATAACATTGGAACAGAAAATACCAGTTCAGCTAAAAACATAAATTGACATCTGGGATACATGTAAATCCATCTACCTGTGCACTGACTGCTGTCACTTATGGGTTGGTTTGCAATGGTCACTTGATATCCGATCAGACAGGAACAGCTGTAGCTTCCAATGGTATTGGTACAGTTTGAGTTGGGACCACATACGTTTGGAGTCTCAACACATTCATTGATATCTGAATAAAGGGAAATTTAAAAAAAGACAATCAGAACATATTAATCAATCAGAAATAACTGATAACCTTCACAGGGAATGTCAGCACTACTCTTCAAATGTGCATACTCATGCAGAAAACTGTGTTAAATTCTGCCTTGGTCCTTTATATGGTTCGTAAAAACAACATTACCTGTACAGGAATTGTTAGCACTACTTCGCACACTTGGATCACTGACATTATATCCACTCAAGCACGAGCAGCTGTAGTCTCCAATGGTGTTGTTGCAGACTGAGTTTGGACCACAGACTGACGGTGTCTGAAGGCATTCATCCACATCTAAAAACACAAAGTCAACAATAGTCTGTTGAAAAAGGGTCAAACAGAATTTTTAGAAAAAGACTGCTAAAGCCTGTACTTTTTCATATACCTGTGCACTGATTGCTATCACTTATGGATTGATTTGGGTTGGCCACTTGATATCCAGTCAAGCAGGAACAGTTAAGACTTCCATTGGTATTGGCACAGTTTGAGTTGGGTCCACAAATGTTTGGAATCACAACACATTCGTTTATGTCTAAAAGAGAGTGAAAAAACATTTACTCACAGCAAGGGAAAACCAACAGCAACTGCATTTTTGCACAGACAAATTTGATGAAAATGACCTCAGATCACCAGCACTTCAGTTGGTGGCCTGGATCTGCTGAAAGGTCAACTCAAGCTTCAAATATTCCACTCAGAGTCCTGCCTTCACACGACAATAATCCTTACCTGTACAGGGATTGTCAGCATTACTCCGCACACTTAGATCAGTCACATTATAGCCACTCAAGCATGTACAGTTGTAGTCGCCAACGGTGTTGTTGCAGACTGAGTTTGGACCACAGACTGGTGGGGTCTCAAGGCATTCATCCACATCTAAGAAGCATAAGGTCAACAACATTTTATTGGAAGAATGGGCAACTATAATTCAGAGATAGACATAGAAAGTGTCCATGTCTTTATTTACCTGTGCACTGATTGCTGGCACTTATGGTTTGATTAACATTGGTCTCCCGATATCCACTCAGGCAGGAACAGTTGTAGCTTCCATTGGTGTTGGTGCAGTTGGAGTTGGGTCCACATACGTTTGGTATATCATCACATTCATTTATGTCTGAAAAAGGTAGAGTTTAAGTTAAAATGCATATTCATGCAGAAAACTGTGTTAAATTCTGCCAAGGTCCTTTATATGGTTTGTAAAAACAACATTACCTGTACAGGAATTGTTAGCACTACTTCGCACACTTGGATCACTGACATTATATCCACTCAAGCACAAGCAGCTGTAGTCTCCAATGGTGTTGTTGCAGACTGAGTTTGGACCACAGACTGACGGTGTCTGAAGGCATTCATCCACATCTAAAAACACAAAGTCAACAATAGTCTGTTGAAAAAGGGTCAAACTGAATTTTTAGAAAAAGACTGCTAAAGCCTGTACTTTTTCATATACCTGTGCACTGATTGCTATCACTTATGGATTGATTTGGGTTGGCCACTTGATATCCAGTCAAGCAGGAACAGTTAAGACTTCCATTGGTATTGGCACAGTTTGAGTTGGGGCCACAAATGTTTGGAATCACAACACATTCGTTTATGTCTAAAAGAGAGTGAAAAAACATTTACTCACAGCAAGGGAAAACCAACAGCAACTGCATTTTTGCACAGACAAATTTGATGAAAATGACCTCAGAACACCAGCACTTCAGTTGGTGGCCTGGATCTGCTGAAAGGTCAACTCAAGCTTCAAATATTCCAATCAGAGTCCTGCCTTCACACGACAATAATCCTTACCTGTACAGGGATTGTCAGCATTACTCCGCACACTTAGATCAGTCACATTATAGCCACTCAAGCATGTACAGTTGTAGTCGCCAACAGTGTTGTTGCAGACTGAGTTTGGACCACAGACTGGTGGGGTCTCAAGGCATTCATCCACATCTAAGAAGCATAAGGTCAACAACATTTTATTGGAAGAATGGGCAACTATAATTCAGAGATAGACATAGAAAGTGTCCATGTCTTTATTTACCTGTGCACTGATTGCTGGCACTTATGGTTTGATTAACATTGGTCTCCCGATATCCACTCAGGCAGGAACAGTTGTAGCTTCCATTGGTGTTGGTGCAGTTGGAGTTGGGTCCACATACGTTTGGTATATCATCACATTCATTTATGTCTGAAAAAGGTAGAGTTTAAGTTAAAATGCATATTCATGCAGAAAACTGTTTTAAATTCTGCCAAGGTCCTTTATATGGTTCGTAAAAACAACATTACCTGTACAGGAATTGTTAGCACTACTTCGCACACTTGGATCACTGACATTATATCCACTCAAGCACGAGCAGCTGTAGTCTCCAATGGTGTTGTTGCAGACTGAGTTTGGACCACAGACTGACGGTGTCTGAAGGCATTCATCCACATCTAAAAACGCAAAGTCAACAATAGTCTGTTGAAAAAGGGTCAAACAGAATTTTTAGAAAAAGACTGCTAAAGCCTGTACTTTTTCATATACCTGTGCACTGATTGCTATCACTTATGGATTGATTTGGGTTGGCCACTTGATATCCAGTCAAGCAGGAACAGTTATGACTTCCATTGGTATTGGCACAGTTTGAGTTGGGGCCACAAATGTTTGGAATCACAACACATTCGTTTATGTCTAAAAGAGAGTGAAAAAACATTTACTCACAGCAAGGGAAAACCAACAGCAACTGCATTTTTGCACAGACAAATTTGATGAAAATGACCTCAGAACACCAGCACTTCAGTTGGTGGCCTGGATCTGCTGAAAGGTCAACTCAAGCTTCAAATATTCCACTCAGAGTCCTGCCTTCACACGACAATAATCCTTACCTGTACAGGGATTGTCAGCATTACTCCGCACACTTAGATCAGTCACATTATAGCCACTCAAGCATGTACAGTTGTAGTCGCCAACGGTGTTGTTGCAGACTGAGTTTGGACCACAGACTGGTGGGGTCTCAAGGCATTCATCCACATCTAAGAAGCATAAGGTCAACAACATTTTATTGGAAGAATGGGCAACTATAATTCAGAGATAGACATAGAAAGTGTCCATGTCTTTATTTACCTGTGCACTGATTGTTGGCACTTATGGTTTGATTAACATTGGTCTCCCGATATCCACTCAGGCAGGAACAGTTGTAGCTTCCATTGGTGTTGGTGCAGTTGGAGTTGGGTCCACATACGTTTGGTATATCATCACATTCATTTATGTCTGAAAAAGGTAGAGTTTAAGTTAAAATGCATATTCATGCAGAAAACTGTGTTAAATTCTGCCAAGGTCCTTTATATGGTTCGTAAAAACAACATTACCTGTACAGGAATTGTTAGCACTACTTCGCACACTTGGATCACTGACATTATATCCACTCAAGCACGAGCAGCTGTAGTCTCCAATGGTGTTGTTGCAGACTGAGTTTGGACCACAGACTGACGGTGTCTGAAGGCATTCATCCACATCTAAAAACACAAAGTCAACAATAGTCTGTTGAAAAAGGGTCAAACAGAATTTTTAGAAAAAGACTGCTAAAGCCTGTACTTTTTCATATACCTGTGCACTGATTGCTATCACTTATGGATTGATTTGGGTTGGCCACTTGATATCCAGTCAAGCAGGAACAGTTAAGACTTCCATTGGTATTGGCACAGTTTGAGTTGGGTCCACAAATGTTTGGAATCACAACACATTCGTTTATGTCTAAAAGAGAGTGAAAAAACATTTACTCACAGCAAGGGAAAACCAACAGCAACTGCATTTTTGCACAGACAAATTTGATGAAAATGACCTCAGATCACCAGCACTTCAGTTGGTGGCCTGGATCTGCTGAAAGGTCAACTCAAGCTTCAAATATTCCACTCAGAGTCCTGCCTTCACACGACAATAATCCTTACCTGTACAGGGATTGTCAGCATTACTCCGCACACTTAGATCAGTCACATTATAGCCACTCAAGCATGTACAGTTGTAGTCGCCAACGGTGTTGTTGCAGACTGAGTTTGGACCACAGACTGGTGGGGTCTCAAGGCATTCATCCACATCTAAGAAGCATAAGGTCAACAACATTTTATTGGAAGAATGGGCAACTATAATTCAGAGATAGACATAGAAAGTGTCCATGTCTTTATTTACCTGTGCACTGATTGCTGGCACTTATGGTTTGATTAACATTGGTCTCCCGATATCCACTCAGGCAGGAACAGTTGTAGCTTCCATTGGTGTTGGTGCAGTTGGAGTTGGGTCCACATACGTTTGGTATATCATCACATTCATTTATGTCTGAAAAAGGTAGAGTTTAAGTTAAAATGCATATTCATGCAGAAAACTGTGTTAAATTCTGCCAAGGTCCTTTATATGGTTCGTAAAAACAACATTACCTGTACAGGAATTGTTAGCACTACTTCGCACACTTGGATCACTGACATTATATCCACTCAAGCATGAGCAGCTGTAGTCTCCAATGGTGTTGTTGCAGACTGAGTTTGGACCACAGACTGACGGTGTCTGAAGGCATTCATCCACATCTAAAAACACAAAGTCAACAATAGTCTGTTGAAAAAGGGTCAAACAAAAATGATAGAAAAAGACTGCTAAAGCCTGTACTTTTTCATATACCTGTGCACTGATTGCTATCACTTATGGATTGATTTGGGTTGGCCACTTGATATCCAGTCAAGCAGGAACAGTTAAGACTTCCATTGGTATTGGCACAGTTTGAGTTGGGTCCACAAATGTTTGGAATCACAACACATTCGTTTATGTCTAAAAGAGAGTGAAAAAACATTTACTCACAGCAAGGGAAAACCAACAGCAACTGCATTTTTGCACAGACAAATTTGATGAAAATGACCTCAGAACACCAGCACTTCAGTTGGTGGCCTGGATCTGCTGAAAGGTCAACTCAAGCTTCAAATATTCCACTCAGAGTCCTGCCTTCACACGACAATAATCCTTACCTGTACAGGGATTGTCAGCATTACTCCGCACACTTAGATCAGTCACATTATAGCCACTCAAGCATGTACAGTTGTAGTCGCCAACGGTGTTGTTGCAGACTGAGTTTGGACCACAGACTGGTGGGGTCTCAAGGCATTCATCCACATCTAAGAAGCATAAGGTCAACAACATTTTATTGGAAGAATGGGCAACTATAATTCAGAGATAGACATAGAAAGTGTCCATGTCTTTATTTACCTGTGCACTGATTGCTGGCACTTATGGTTTGATTAACATTGGTCTCCCGATATCCACTCAGGCAGGAACAGTTGTAGCTTCCATTGGTGTTGGTGCAGTTGGAGTTGGGTCCACATATGTTTGGTATATCATCACATTCATTTATGTCTGAAAAAGGTAGAGTTTAAGTTAAAATGCATATTCATGCAGAAAACTGTGTTAAATTCTGCCAAGGTCCTTTATATGGTTCGTAAAAACAACATTACCTGTACAGGAATTGTTAGCACTACTTCGCACACTTGGATCACTGACATTATATCCACTCAAGCACGAGCAGCTGTAGTCTCCAATGGTGTTGTTGCAGACTGAGTTTGGACCACAGACTGACGGTGTCTGAAGGCATTCATCCACATCTAAAAACACAAAGTCAACAATAGTCTGTTGAAAAAGGGTCAAACTGAATTTTTAGAAAAAGACTGCTAAAGCCTGTACTTTTTCATATACCTGTGCACTGATTGCTATCACTTATGGATTGATTTGGGTTGGCCACTTGATATCCAGTCAAGCAGGAACAGTTAAGACTTCCATTGGTATTGGCACAGTTTGAATTGGGGCCACAAATGTTTGGAATCACAACACATTCGTTTATGTCTAAAAGAGAGTGAAAAAACATTTACTCACAGCAAGGGAAAACCAACAGCAACTGCATTTTTGCAAAGACAAATTTGATGAAAATGACCTCAGAACACCAGCACTTCAGTTGGTGGCCTGGATCTGCTGAAAGGTCAACTCAAGCTTCAAATATTCCACTCAGAGTCCTGCCTTCACACGACAATAATCCTTACCTGTACAGGGATTGTCAGCATTACTCCGCACACTTAGATCAGTCACATTATAGCCACTCAAGCATGTACAGTTGTAGTCGCCAACGGTGTTGTTGCAGACTGAGTTTGGACCACAGACTGGTGGGGTCTCAAGGCATTCATCCACATCTAAGAAGCATAAGGTCAACAACATTTTATTGGAAGAATGGGCAACTATAATTCAGAGATAGACATAGAAAGTGTCCATGTCTTTATTTACCTGTGCACTGATTGCTGGCACTTATGGTTTGATTAACATTGGTCTCCCGATATCCACTCAGGCAGGAACAGTTGTAGCTTCCATTGGTGTTGGTGCAGTTGGAGTTGGGTCCACATACGTTTGGTATATCATCACATTCATTTATGTCTGAAAAAGGTAGAGTTTAAGTTAAAATGCATATTCATGCAGAAAACTGTGTTAAATTCTGCCAAGGTCCTTTATATGGTTCGTAAAAACAACATTACCTGTACAGGAATTGTTAGCACTACTTCGCACACTTGGATCACTGACATTATATCCACTCAAGCATGAGCAGCTGTAGTCTCCAATGGTGTTGTTGCAGACTGAGTTTGGACCACAGACTGACGGTGTCTGAAGGCATTCATCCACATCTAAAAACACAAAGTCAACAATAGTCTGTTGAAAAAGGGTCAAACAAAAATGATAGAAAAAGACTGCTAAAGCCTGTACTTTTTCATATACCTGTGCACTGATTGCTATCACTTATGGATTGATTTGGGTTGGCCACTTGATATCCAGTCAAGCAGGAACAGTTAAGACTTCCATTGGTATTGGCACAGTTTGAGTTGGGTCCACAAATGTTTGGAATCACAACACATTCGTTTATGTCTAAAAGAGAGTGAAAAAACATTTACTCACAGCAAGGGAAAACCAACAGCAACTGCATTTTTGCACAGACAAATTTGATGAAAATGACCTCAGAACACCAGCACTTCAGTTGGTGGCCTGGATCTGCTGAAAGGTCAACTCAAGCTTCAAATATTCCACTCAGAGTCCTGCCTTCACACGACAATAATCCTTACCTGTACAGGGATTGTCAGCATTACTCCGCACACTTAGATCAGTCACATTATAGCCACTCAAGCATGTACAGTTGTAGTCGCCAACGGTGTTGTTGCAGACTGAGTTTGGACCACAGACTGGTGGGGTCTCAAGGCATTCATCCACATCTAAGAAGCATAAGGTCAACAACATTTTATTGGAAGAATGGGCAACTATAATTCAGAGATAGACATAGAAAGTGTCCATGTCTTTATTTACCTGTGCACTGATTGCTGGCACTTATGGTTTGATTAACATTGGTCTCCCGATATCCACTCAGGCAGGAACAGTTGTAGCTTCCATTGGTGTTGGTGCAGTTGGAGTTGGGTCCACATACGTTTGGTATATCATCACATTCATTTATGTCTGAAAAAGGTAGAGTTTAAGTTAAAATGCATATTCATGCAGAAAACTGTGTTAAATTCTGCCAAGGTCCTTTATATGGTTCGTAAAAACAACATTACCTGTACAGGAATTGTTAGCACTACTTCGCACACTTGGATCACTGACATTATATCCACTCAAGCACGAGCAGCTGTAGTCTCCAATGGTGTTGTTGCAGACTGAGTTTGGACCACAGACTGACGGTGTCTGAAGGCATTCATCCACATCTAAAAACACAAAGTCAACAATAGTCTGTTGAAAAAGGGTCAAACTGAATTTTTAGAAAAAGACTGCTAAAGCCTGTACTTTTTCATATACCTGTGCACTGATTGCTATCACTTATGGATTGATTTGGGTTGGCCACTTGATATCCAGTCAAGCAGGAACAGTTAAGACTTCCATTGGTATTGGCACAGTTTGAATTGGGGCCACAAATGTTTGGAATCACAACACATTCGTTTATGTCTAAAAGAGAGTGAAAAAACATTTACTCACAGCAAGGGAAAACCAACAGCAACTGCATTTTTGCAAAGACAAATTTGATGAAAATGACCTCAGAACACCAGCACTTCAGTTGGTGGCCTGGATCTGCTGAAAGGTCAACTCAAGCTTCAAATATTCCACTCAGAGTCCTGCCTTCACACGACAATAATCCTTACCTGTACAGGGATTGTCAGCATTACTCCGCACACTTAGATCAGTCACATTATAGCCACTCAAGCATGTACAGTTGTAGTCGCCAACGGTGTTGTTGCAGACTGAGTTTGGACCACAGACTGGTGGGGTCTCAAGGCATTCATCCACATCTAAGAAGCATAAGGTCAACAACATTTTATTGGAAGAATGGGCAACTATAATTCAGAGATAGACATAGAAAGTGTCCATGTCTTTATTTACCTGTGCACTGATTGCTGGCACTTATGGTTTGATTAACATTGGTCTCCCGATATCCACTCAGGCAGGAACAGTTGTAGCTTCCATTGGTGTTGGTGCAGTTGGAGTTGGGTCCACATACGTTTGGTATATCATCACATTCATTTATGTCTGAAAAAGGTAGAGTTTAAGTTAAAATGCATATTCATGCAGAAAACTGTGTTAAATTCTGCCAAGGTCCTTTATATGGTTCGTAAAAACAACATTACCTGTACAGGAATTGTTAGCACTACTTCGCACACTTGGATCACTGACATTATATCCACTCAAGCACGAGCAGCTGTAGTCTCCAATGGTGTTGTTGCAGACTGAGTTTGGACCACAGACTGACGGTGTCTGAAGGCATTCATCCACATCTAAAAACACAAAGTCAACAATAGTCTGTTGAAAAAGGGTCAAACTGAATTTTTAGAAAAAGACTGCTAAAGCCTGTACTTTTTCATATACCTGTGCACTGATTGCTATCACTTATGGATTGATTTGGGTTGGCCACTTGATATCCAGTCAAGCAGGAACAGTTAAGACTTCCATTGGTATTGGCACAGTTTGAGTTGGGTCCACAAATGTTTGGAATCACAACACATTCGTTTATGTCTAAAAGAGAGTGAAAAAACATTTACTCACAGCAAGGGAAAACCAACAGCAACTGCATTTTTGCACAGACAAATTTGATGAAAATGACCTCAGATCACCAGCACTTCAGTTGGTGGCCTGGATCTGCTGAAAGGTCAACTCAAGCTTCAAATATTCCACTCAGAGTCCTGCCTTCACACGACAATAATCCTTACCTGTACAGGGATTGTCAGCATTACTCCGCACACTTAGATCAGTCACATTATAGCCACTCAAGCATGTACAGTTGTAGTCGCCAACGGTGTTGTTGCAGACTGAGTTTGGACCACAGACTGGTGGGGTCTCAAGGCATTCATCCACATCTAAGAAGCATAAGGTCAACAACATTTTATTGGAAGAATGGGCAACTATAATTCAGAGATAGACATAGAAAGTGTCCATGTCTTTATTTACCTGTGCACTGATTGCTGGCACTTATGGTTTGATTAACATTGGTCTCCCGATATCCACTCAGGCAGGAACAGTTGTAGTTTCCATTGGTGTTGGTGCAGTTGGAGTTGGGTCCACATACGTTTGGTATATCATCACATTCATTTATGTCTGAAAAAGGTAGAGTTTAAGTTAAAATGCATATTCATGCAGAAAACTGTGTTAAATTCTGCCAAGGTCCTTTATATGGTTCGTAAAAACAACATTACCTGTACAGGAATTGTTAGCACTACTTCGCACACTTGGATCACTGACATTATATCCACTCAAGCACGAGCAGCTGTAGTCTCCAATGGTGTTGTTGCAGACTGAGTTTGGACCACAGACTGACGGTGTCTGAAGGCATTCATCCACATCTAAAAACACAAAGTCAACAATAGTCTGTTGAAAAAGGGTCAAACTGAATTTTTAGAAAAAGACTGCTAAAGCCTGTACTTTTTCATATACCTGTGCACTGATTGCTATCACTTATGGATTGATTTGGGTTGGCCACTTGATATCCAGTCAAGCAGGAACAGTTAAGACTTCCATTGGTATTGGCACAGTTTGAGTTGGGTCCACAAATGTTTGGAATCACAACACATTCGTTTATGTCTAAAAGAGAGTGAAAAAACATTTACTCACAGCAAGGGAAAACCAACAGCAACTGCATTTTTGCACAGACAAATTTGATGAAAATGACCTCAGATCACCAGCACTTCAGTTGGTGGCCTGGATCTGCTGAAAGGTCAACTCAAGCTTCAAATATTCCACTCAGAGTCCTGCCTTCACACGACAATAATCCTTACCTGTACAGGGATTGTCAGCATTACTCCGCACACTTAGATCAGTCACATTATAGCCACTCAAGCATGTACAGTTGTAGTCGCCAACGGTGTTGTTGCAGACTGAGTTTGGACCACAGACTGGTGGGGTCTCAAGGCATTCATCCACATCTAAGAAGCATAAGGTCAACAACATTTTATTGGAAGAATGGGCAACTATAATTCAGAGATAGACATAGAAAGTGTCCATGTCTTTATTTACCTGTGCACTGATTGCTGGCACTTATGGTTTGATTAACATTGGTCTCCCGATATCCACTCAGGCAGGAACAGTTGTAGTTTCCATTGGTGTTGGTGCAGTTGGAGTTGGGTCCACATACGTTTGGTATATCATCACATTCATTTATGTCTGAAAAAGGTAGAGTTTAAGTTAAAATGCATATTCATGCAGAAAACTGTGTTAAATTCTGCCAAGGTCCTTTATATGGTTCGTAAAAACAACATTACCTGTACAGGAATTGTTAGCACTACTTCGCACACTTGGATCACTGACATTATATCCACTCAAGCACGAGCAGCTGTAGTCTCCAATGGTGTTGTTGCAGACTGAGTTTGGACCACAGACTGACGGTGTCTGAAGGCATTCATCCACATCTAAAAACACAAAGTCAACAATAGTCTGTTGAAAAAGGGTCAAACTGAATTTTTAGAAAAAGACTGCTAAAGCCTGTACTTTTTCATATACCTGTGCACTGATTGCTATCACTTATGGATTGATTTGGGTTGGCCACTTGATATCCAGTCAAGCAGGAACAGTTAAGACTTCCATTGGTATTGGCACAGTTTGAGTTGGGGCCACAAATGTTTGGAATCACAACACATTCGTTTATGTCTAAAAGAGAGTGAAAAAACATTTACTCACAGCAAGGGAAAACCAACAGCAACTGCATTTTTGCACAGACAAATTTGATGAAAATGACCTCAGAACACCAGCACTTCAGTTGGTGGCCTGGATCTGCTGAAAGGTCAACTCAAGCTTCAAATATTCCACTCAGAGTCCTGCCTTCACACGACAATAATCCTTACCTGTACAGGGATTGTCAGCATTACTCCGCACACTTAGATCAGTCACATTATAGCCACTCAAGCATGTACAGTTGTAGTCGCCAACGGTGTTGTTGCAGACTGAGTTTGGACCACAGACTGGTGGGGTCTCAAGGCATTCATCCACATCTAAGAAGCATAAGGTCAACAACATTTTATTGGAAGAATGGGCAACTATAATTCAGAGATAGACATAGAAAGTGTCCATGTCTTTATTTACCTGTGCACTGATTGCTGGCACTTATGGTTTGATTAACATTGGTCTCCCGATATCCACTCAGGCAGGAACAGTTGTAGCTTCCATTGGTGTTGGTGCAGTTGGAGTTGGGTCCACATACGTTTGGTATATCATCACATTCATTTATGTCTGAAAAAGGTAGAGTTTAAGTTAAAATGCATATTCATGCAGAAAACTGTGTTAAATTCTGCCAAGGTCCTTTATATGGTTTGTAAAAACAACATTACCTGTACAGGAATTGTTAGCACTACTTCGCACACTTGGATCACTGACATTATATCCACTCAAGCACGAGCAGCTGTAGTCTCCAATGGTGTTGTTGCAGACTGAGTTTGGACCACAGACTGACGGTGTCTGAAGGCATTCATCCACATCTAAAAACACAAAGTCAACAATAGTCTGTTGAAAAAGGGTCAAACTGAATTTTTAGAAAAAGACTGCTAAAGCCTGTACTTTTTCATATACCTGTGCACTGATTGCTATCACTTATGGATTGATTTAGGTTGGCCACTTGATATCCAGTAAAGCAGGAACAGTTATGACTTCCATTGGTATTGGCACAGTTTGAGTTGGGGCCACAAAGGTTTGGAATCACAACACATTCGTTTATGTCTAAAAGAGAGTGAAAAAAACATTTACAGTACTCACAGCAAGGGAAAACCAACAGTAACTGCATTTTTGCACAAATGCATTTGATGAAAATGACCTCAGAACACCAGCACTTCAGTTGGTGGCCTGGATCTACTGAAAGGTCAACTCAAACTTCAAATATTCCACTCAGAGTCCTGCCTTCACGCGGCAATAATCCTCACCTGTACAGGGATTGTCAGCATTACTCCGCACACTTGGATCAGTCACATTATAGCCATTCAAGCATATACAGTTGTAGTCGCCAGCGGTGTTGTTGCAGACTGAGTTTGGACCACAGACTGGTGGGTTCTCAAGGCATTCATCCACATCTAAGATCAATAATGTTACAATGGAAAACAAAATGTTATAGTATAATTTATAGAAATAACAGCTAAACACTTAAGGTTGTATTCACCTGTGCAGGGATTGCTGTCACTTATGGTTTGGTTTGCATTTGTCACTTGATATCCAATCAGGCAGAAACAGTCAAAGCTTCCATTGGTGTTGGCACAGCCTGAGTTGGGACCACATACTCTTGGAGTCTCAAGACATTCATTTATATCTGAATAAAGGGATATTGAAAAGAAGACAATTAAAATGTGTTAATGAATCAGAAATAACTGTGCTCAGTTGTATGAAGTTGTATTAAAAGCAAATTACAATACCTAAAGTAAAAAGAGTAACCTGACAAAGCATCATCAAATTGCCTCACCTGCACAGACATTGCCAGCATTACTCTTCAAACTTGGATCAGTCACATTATATCCACTCAAACATGTGCAATTGTAGTCTCCAATGGTGTTGTTGCAGAGTGAGTTTGGACCACAGACTGGTGGGGTCTCAAGGCATTCATCAACATCTAGAAACACAAGGTTAGCAATGTTGAAATGGAAAAATTGGTCAAGTGTATCAAAGTTTATAAAAATAGATAAAATATAAAAAATAGTTATGTTTTTGTTCACCTGTGCACTGATTGCTGTCACTTATGGGTTGGTTTGTGTTGATTGCCTGATATCCATTCAGGCAGGAACAGTTGAAGCTTCCATTGGTGTTGGCACAGTTTGAGTTGAATCCACATACGCTTGGTGTCTCCACACATTCGTTTACATCTGAGAAGGGTGACAACGAGGAAAGGAATTAAAAGCATATCCTTTTTTATTGACATTCTGAAAAAGCAAGCCTGTGTCCAGGTGGGCCAGCCATCTACTAATGAAACCTCACCTGTACAGGGATTGGCATCACTACTCCACACACTAGGATCAGTCACATTATAGCCACTCAAGCATGTACAGTTGTAGTCGCCAACGGTGTTGTTGCAGACTGAGTTTGGACCACAGACTGGTGGGGTCTCAAGGCATTCATCCATATCTTAAATAAAGGAAATCAACATTTTCATGGTTAGTTAGTCTTAATATGAGCAACAGGTATTTCATCTATTTATAAATGTACTGTATTTACCTCTACATGGATTCAAGGCACTTATAGGATTACTTGCATTTGTCACTTCATAGCCATTCCAGCAGGAACAACTGTAGCTTCCATTATTGTTAGTGCAATTTGAATTGGGACCACACAAGTTTGCATGTACAGTACATTCATTTACATTACATATTACATACTGGCCAATATGTAATATTCAAGGATTACAAAGCATTAAAATAACATTTTAGCTTATTGCAACTATATGTACTGCATAGCGGTACAAAATATGACGCTCAGTCCTGCACATTCTCTCCACAAAAATAAATCACACTTGTCAATGTGTCTCCATCTCCTACTTGCCAAGCATTCAGAAGGTGTCATAATGATCCTACACTTCAAATTTCAGGCAGATTTTAAAATTTTTGCTTTTTCATAATTAACTAGGTGGGGCTATACCGCAAATGAGTGGTTATGGGATGGGTTGAGATGGCCCCTTGAGACCAACATACAAAAAAAGTGGTCATCCTAGGCCCTACGGCTTTGAGATATTCTCAGAAAACCTTAACCTCTTTTTGGAGGGTCCGGTGCGGCGGGTGGCCGACGGATCAAAAGGAAAATCAATGGTTCCCTGTCATCCTTATGGGGCTACATGCTCACCAAGTTACATGCAGCACAGTCTTTCAGTGTGCCAGGAATCGTTGACAAAAAAACCCCAAACTGACTAAACCTATATGACTGCTACGCTAGCGGCGGTCCAACAACCAATCTAACCCTCCTACACAGCAAACTAACCTCTGCAAGGATTGCTTTCATTTATCAAGAGACTGGAGTTGAAGGCCTGGTATCCATTCAAGCATGAACAGCTGTAGTCTCCAATGGTGTTGTTGCAAACTGAGTTTGGACCACAGACTGGTGGGGTCTCAAGGCATTCATCCACATCTAAAGGAAGAAATTAGAATACTGACGTTTGCACTGGTTATTTCATCTGAAGATACATTGATTAAAATATGTGTAATGATCTGCAAAATTGCATCAACCATCACTCTGAATTTATTGTAATTTTTTGTTATTGCAATGTCTTTACCAATGCATTGGTTGTTGTCACTTATGGGATGGTTGGAATTTGTTGCATGATATCCACTCCAGCATGAACAGCTGTAGCTTCCATTTGTGTTGGTACAATTTGAGTTGGGGCCGCACAGATTTGGTGTCTCCATACATTCATGTATATCTAAATACAGAATAATATATTGAGTCCTCATAAAAAGTACCCAGTAGTCAAAAAATATTTTAAAACAAGGAACAATTTAATGATAATATTGAATATGATAAAGCGATTACAAACCTGTGCAGGGATTGTAAACACTTATTGATAGATCTTCATTGTTGACACTGTATCCACTCATGCATGTACAGTTGTAGTCTCCAATGGTGTTGTTGCAGACCGAGTTTGGACCACAGATTGATGGCAACTGATCACATTCATCCACATCTGAAAATATGTGAAGATATAATGAAACACTTTAAATGTAAATGTTTCAGAAAAATATTTCAGACACTTTGCTGCCTTTAGATGTGTTTACCTTGGCACTGGTTATTGCTACTTATGGACTGATTTACAGAGCTTGCTTGATATCCTGTCTGGCAGGAACAGTTGTAGCTTCCATTGTAATTGGTACAGTTTGAGTTGGGACCACACAGGTTAAGGATCTCCACACATTCATTTATATCTGAAAAGGTTCACAATAACAAAGTACATGGAGAATGAAACCAATACGATGAACCAGTATGATGAAACCAGTATGATGAAAGATTCCAAATACCACTGTGTTAAAGTTTAAAGAAAAACAATTGATAAATTATGCTCTATTTTCTACATTATGCTCTTTTCCTACTTGAAAACTAGACTTACAGTGTGACGCCACCTTATTACATAACCTTACCAGCACAAGGATTGCCACCACTGATCCTGAGATCTGCATTTGGTGTACGATATCCACTCAAGCATGTACAGTTGTAGTCTCCAATGGTGTTGTTGCACATAGAGTTTGGACCACAGACTTGTGGGGTATGAAGGCATTCATCCACATCTAAAACATTAGGTCAACAATAAGATATTTGAATATAATATGACTCAGGTGTAAGCATACATGTAGATGGATTATGGCATGGGCAAAGTGGCTTTCATCCTGGCTAAATTTAGCTTTGAGTTGGTTTCATAAAGTTCAGTGCAGTTCAGTGAACTTTATTGTCCCAAAGGGAAACTTGTCTCGCAGTCAGGTACACATAAATAGCACAAGATACACAAAGACACAAGATGGGGTAAAAGACACAGGTTAATATAAGTTAAGAAGGTTAAGAAAGAAAAGAAAAAGCAAAAGGCACATACGTTACCATAGGGAATTATTCTGTGCAGTTAGTTAATAACCTCCACTCGTTTTTAAAGATTTTTTTCCATGAATTTATACTATTTGCTTTATTTATTTGCACACCACAGATAGTCTACATAATGCCATAGGGTAGGCCTAATCATTTTAATTGTGATAATTTTATAAATTATTGACATAGTTGAGAGTAGAGACAAATAGCCTACTGCAGTAGTTGATTTTAATTAGAGGACATACTTTCAAAGGTGTTTTCAATGAATTTTGGTGATAAAGACAACATAAAGTCATACTATATGTGTTTATTTATATTGGCGTGCTCTTTTCTTAATTACGCCGCATGCCTAGATGAAGAAACATTAGGGTAGGTGCACACGTAAATGTGCATTGTGCATTTAGTCTACCACGCCTACTCTTGTTCTCGATCATATTGAGACTATCTCTCCACCCATTACATATTCCATATGTATGGGGGGAATTGATCTACCGGATCGTGTAACGTGGATACTTCTTTAAGACAAACCGGTGGCACCAGCCATGCCCTCGATTAGTGTTGTTTAAAACACCTGTGCTGGCGGGAGGTTAGTGCTTTTTTGATCTCCCCACGGACGTGCGTGACTCAAAGACAAGTAAGGGATAATGTATTGTCCGCCAGTAATTATCAGAAAATAAGTCCCGACAGGGAGAACAGAACCCCGACGCGCAGCGGAGGGGTTTTGCTTCAACCTGAAGGGACTTATTTTCTGATCATTACCGGCGGACAATACATTATCCCGCTTATTACACGGCTGCTTGCCAAAACGAGAAAAGAAACCTAACACAATGAATGAATGAAAGACGTTAATCAACCCGTTGCCATTGACAGCGGTGATTTATATACTTTGTCGGTGATTTATATAGATTTAACATAGGCCCGAACGTTGGGAAGGCCCATTCATGTGAATGGAACTTTCTGCAGCACTCTGAAGAGCCGTGTAATAAGGTAAGAATAATTAATAACCCAATTAACGTTAATGGTACAACAGCCGCTTGCCTGCCGCTGAAGCCGCAGATGAGTAGTGGGAGAAGGCTTTCTCTCTGGTGGTTGTATCCATTCATTCTCCTTACTGTTGCGACTTTGTTTCCAATCAGGTAGCCAGTCCGAACGACGGATTGCATACAAGGCAGGCATCAGCTTGTTTGTTCTCCTCCATCTGAACTAGGCTACTATCAAGTAAGTTTCTCCGTACGCCGTATTACACACGTTGTGTGGTTAACGCGGCTGAGGAGACTGGGTCACAGACCGCGAGATGGTGCATATGAGCTGCGAACGCGCAGACTCCATAGCTGCTTAAGCTCAAACAAACTTTGTGGTAAGCAAACCCTCTTGGCCAGACGTGGCGTAAAAAAAAAAAAAAAAAACACCACGAAAAGGTCTCATTTTGTATTAAAGGGTAAAACTGGGGAAAAAAAAAGGAAAATATTGTTTACGACAATCAAACAGGTAAGTGTATTCTGAACAGTGTACTGAAAGGATCTGGCTATGGCCAATCCTCCCACTCACGCTTGTGTGGCATGTGCAGTTACATTGCCCATGGAAGATGGACATGACAAATGCATTAGGTGCTTGGGTTTCTGACATGCTGAGGCCGCAAGGAATAACCCAGCGACATGCATGGATTGTTTTATAATGCCCCTCCGCACAAGGGAGGCCCGTTTCCATTTTTTTATGGGTAAACGACCCCACTCTCCGCCTGGTGATGGTGACGCTTCCAAGCGGCAGAGGACTGACTCCTCTGACCGGAGCGATGCGCTCTCCTCCCAGGGTACACCCACGGCAGAGGAGCCTCTCCTTGAAACACATATGGGTGAGGACTCTGATGTTGACGTGCTCTCTCTGTCTCCTTCTGATGGACAGAGTATGATGGCAGCAGGTCAGGGAAGCCCATCGGCCGAAATCGGGCCAGAGCCGCCAGAGCTACCAGCAGTTTTCCAGCTCAGAGAGGTTCTGGGCCGGGCAGCAATGGCCTTAGAGCTCACGTTGCCTGAGGACACACACTGAGGACACTAGCTGAAAAGCAAAAAGATGGCCGCCACACATACATTTTTCAACATAAAAGTCCTTAGCAAACCAATATTTTTGGTTACATATACTGGTTTGGGTAAGGACTTTTATGTTGAAAAATCTACATGTGGCAGCCATATTGGATTTTATCATTAGTGTTGCTAGCTTCACACTGCTGTGGTTTAGTGGTTCACCAAAGCTTCATTTGCCCATCACTAACACACACCCCCCTACATCTCGGTTTGAGGAGGAGGATGCATCTCGGCCAGTGTCGGCTGGGGTCCCCCTCCTGCCGGACTTTGAGGCTGTGATCTTGGCACAGTTCAGCTCACCAGCAGCACCACGACGATGGTCTTCTGTCAGCCGGCGGCTAGCCAATGTCAGCGGGGCCGGGCGCATTGGTTGCGATCGTCCTCCGCCACTTGATCAGTCACTGACTGCTTTCGTATCATCAGCGCAGTCGGCATTGGGCCGGACAAGCTGCCCGAGTAGGAACTGCTGGACAATAGACAGCTTGCTGCTTAGGGTGCACAGTGCAATGGCGGTTCAAACGAAACTGGCCAACACTGCAGCTATTTTGTCACTGTACCTCCGGCATTTATCTCGTGGCACTGAGGAGTCAATGGAGGACGTTCGGCTCGTCTCTTCCCTCCTTGCAACAGCAATGAAAGAACAGGCTGTGGCAGCAGGGGGCGCTATGGCTGCATTTTGGGTGGCAAGGAGTCATCTGTGGCTATCACAGTCCCAACTTCAGCTGACAGACCGTAGTTCTCTTGTTGGGTTGCCGGTTGAACCCTCTGCCATGTTCGGCTCTGGTGCATTGACGATGCTACAGGAGGCCCAAACAGCGAGGCGCTATACCAATGAGTTAGCAGGCTCATCAGCCTTTCGCCAGAGGGGTCGATACCCCTGAGCCCAGATGCCCCAGGCCCCACCATCTCAACCTGGCTGGGGCCCAGGAGACCTTAGGCATAGGCCGGAATACCATCGCGGGCAAACCACTCAGTGCCAGGGTAGACGGAGAGGGGCTGGCCGTCGCCAAGGGCATCAACGGCCGCCACCTCAGTCCTGACGGTGCGCAGTGCCTCAGCTGCCCAGGCCTTCAGTCGGGCCAAGCCAAAGCTTGGGCAGCACTAGGGGAAAGCCCATGGGTCCTTTCTACCATGACCAAAGGATATCGACTTTTTGCACCCACCTCTACTCTCTCCACCCGGCCCTCAGCGACCAGTGCGAGATGGGGGACACAGGCAGATACTGGAGGAAGAAGTGGCCACACTCCTCTTCAAAGGTGCCATCAGGGAGGTGGGGAAGACCGACCATCAGGTGGGGTTCTTCTCACACTACTTTCTCATCCCAAAAAAGGATGGCGGTCTTCGTCCAGTGCTGGATCTGAGAGGCCTAAACAAATATCTGCGCCCCCTCCGATGCAGGATGCTGACAATTCCAAGAGTGCGTCAGGCCATAAACCAAGACAATTGGTTCGCTACAATCGACATCCAGGACGCCTATTTTCAAATTCCCATTTGGGGGGCGCACTGGCCCTTCCTCCGGTTCCGACTCGGGTGCAGGACTTACGAGTTCATGGTCCTGCCTTTTGGAATTTCACTGGCACCCCGCACTTTCACAAGGTGCATGGACGCTGTCCTTGGTCCCCTCCGCCGGCAAGGCATCCGCATTTTTAATTATCTGGATGACTGGCTGCTATGTGCACAGTCACAGCAGCAGTGCCGCGAACACATATCCAGGCTGCTACAACATATTCTAAGCCTAGGGCTTCGTCTGAATGTAAGAAAGAGCAAACTGGAGCCATCACAGGTCATCAAGTTCCTAGGTACGACTCTGGGGCGTCGTTCGACTCCAGGGCTGCTCAGATCTCCCTGACTCTGGTGTGGAAGGAGACCATCAGGTCCTGTCTCTCTCTCTTTCGCCCTCACAGGAAGGTGAGCTGGAGACTATGTCTCCGCCTGTTGGGTCTGGTGGCGGCTACTGTTCATGTGGTTCCTTTCAGCTTGTTGCATATGCGGCCAGTACAGCGTTGCTTTCTGAGTCTGGGTCTGAACCTCCAGTCCCCCTCGTCAGCCAGAGTTCGGGTGACGCGGCGTCTCTCCACTGCTCTCCAATGGTGGAGGTACCCAGGGAATTCGGAGAGAGGCAGCAGGCTGGGCCCAGTGACGCATCGCCAACTACTGGCAACAGATGCCTCACAAGAAGGTTGGGGGGCGGTGCATGCGGGATTCGGGGTCAGAGGTGTCTGGACCGGCAAACAGTTGAGCCAACACATCAATGCACTGGAACTGACAGCAATTCGCTTTGCACTCCAAAGTTTCCTCCCACGCTTGAGGGGCCACCATGTGTTAGTCAAAACCGACAGTACAGCGGCAGATGCTTATGTCAACAGGCAGGGGGGGCTTGGCTCTCCCATCCTAGGACGCCTGGCCCACGAGTTGTGGAGTTGGGCTTACCCACGGTTTCTGTCCCTGAGGGCCACGTACTTACCAGGCTCCCTGAACACTGTGGCAGACTTGTTGTCCAGGGGAGGGCCTCAGCCAGGGGAGTGGAGACTCCATCCAGAGGTGGTTGCGTAGATATGGCGACGCTTTGGGGTCGCCATAGCAGATCTGTTTGCCTCGAGGGAGACGACTCATTGTGCCATGTTCTCGCCCGCATGTGACCCGCCCTTAGGGATGGATGCTCTGGCCCATCAGTGGCCTCTGGGTCTGCTCTATGCGTTTCCCCCCTTCGGCCTTCTTCATCCTCTTTTATGGAGGATCAGGACCGGGAGTGCGGACGTAATCCTGATAGCCCCGAACTGGCCTCACATGCTGTGGTTCTCAGAGATTGTTCTGCTTCTAAATGGCACCCCTTGGGAGCTCCCCATTCGGAGGGATCTGTTGACACAGGTACAGGGGTCCCTGTTTCACCCATTCCCACGGGTCCTGAGGTTGTGGGCGTGGCCCCTGAAAGGGCAGAGTTTCAGGCCCTAGGCCTCTCAGATCCAGTAATCCAAACATTGGAGTCGGCAAGGGCACAATCGACCTGGGCAGCCTACGCCTTTCGCTGGGGCAGATTCACATCTTGGTGCGAAACCCATCAGGTGGACCCCCAAGCCAAACCCTGCCTTCCTCCCAAAGCTTTGTAGTGACATGAGCCTAAACCAAGTTATCAATCTACGTTCATTGCCTCCCACTCAAGCAGATGGCGACAGTGGGCTTCAGGCCTCGGTTCTATGTCCTGTCAGGTCACTATCAGCCTACTTGAAGCGCACAGAGGCAGTGCGCAAGACAGATCAGCTGTTTGTATGTTTTAAGCCGGAACACTTGGGGGATCCAGCCTCAAAATCAACACTCTCCCAGTGGGTGGTGGAAGCCATACAACGGGCCTATGCTGAGACGGAAGGGCCGGCTCTACCAGAGATCCGTGCTCACTCAACTAGGGGTACGGCAGCCTCATGGGCGTTATGGCGAGGTGCCTCCTTGCAGGACATTTGCTGCTACATGGTCAACACCAGCAACTTTTGCAAAGTATTACTCCCTTAATGTGGCAGCCAGCCCGTGTTTTGGGGAGCGGGTGTTGGGAGCACCTGGGGTTTAAACTTGTTGGGAGCACCTGGGGTTTAAACTTCCTTTTCCTTTCTATGGCCCTAGGGGCTGTCAGTGCTCACAAGCCTGGGGGTTGTAAATAGTGTAAATAGTTTCATTCATTTATCTATCTATCTATCTATCTATCTATTTACGCGGGTGCCTGATCTGCACTGACTCCTCATGGTGTGTCCTACAGAAGTTCCCCATACATATGGAATATGTAATGGGTGGAGAGATAGTCTCGATACGATAGAGAACGTTCGGTTACGGGTGTAACCTTTGTTCTCTGAGTGAAGAGACTATCTCTCCACCTCTACGCCGCTCGGAGGCGTGTGTCGATCAATATTTAAGCACTAACCTCACACCAGCACAGGTGTTTTAAACAACACTCATCGAGGGCGTGGCCGGTGCCACCGGTGTGTCTTAAAGAAGTATCCACGTTACACGATCCGGTAGATCAATTCCCCCCATACATATGGAATATGTAATGGGTGGAGAGATAGTCTCTTCACTCAGAGAACAAAGGTTACACCCGTAACCGAACGCTATTTTACAAAAAGGTTGTGTTTCCCCATTCAAACAGGAAGTACTACACTTTCTTGTTAGTCTATATCAGAAGCTGTTGTTCACTTAGTGTGAATGACGCTATTTTCTGTCTTTTTAATTCCAACCGTGAATTCTTTAGAGGAAAGCTGATAACATGCATATATCCTGAATTATTTACACCTGGCTTGACCTATTCATTCCAGCAGAGCTTTCATGAAACTTGTTGAGCTAGGATGACCTGACAATACTAGGTTAAGCCTCACTTAACTAGATGTACCGCAGAGCGGTACAAAATATGACCGCTGCCCAGTCCAGCACATTTTTTCCACAAAAATAAATCACGCTGAAAGGCCTATATGATTCTAACTGTCTCACTAAGTTGCATTATCCACACTCAATTCTCACTGGTATCTGCTAGACAACAAGTACCAAAACATGATTAGTTCATAGATTTCACATGTAAAATTCATTTTATACAACCCCACCCCCATCTTGCCTGTTCATAATTCGGAGAAATTCTTGAATTGTGTGTATGTGTGCGTGCACACGTTTATGTTTATGTGTGTGTGTGTGTGTGTGTGTGTGTGTGTGTGCTTGTGTGTTTGTCTGCGTATGTGTGTTTGTGCATGTGCATGCATGCGTACTGTACATATGTCTACTGCAGACATGTCAAAGTCAAGATCCGGCCCGCGAATGAATTATCTACGGCCCCCGGGATGATATTTGATTAGTATTAGAACCGGCACGCAGGCCACAGCCGCCAGGTGCTGTTTTGCGCATCAATACTCCATTCCCCGCAATGCAACGGTAGCCCACGAACTCACTGCGGCGCCACAAGTGGGCCTCGGCTTCATTATTCATCAGTATTCAGTCAGGGCAGATGTCAACTTTCAGCTACCCCAGTGTTGTGCCTGAACGCGTTCATTGAACGAAAGTCACTCGTTCATATGTATTTTGAGCGAACGTGAACTGAACGTACTGTATTAGGCTACTACTGCCTGATGAACGTCACTGTGAACTCGTTCATTCTGGTGTCTGAACGGCACGCTCTTTCAGTTTAACTTAGTTGAATAGGGTGCCAGATTTCTACAGAGCCTTCCACGCGAAAACCCGGCTAAAACACACCGTAAAAAGGCCTTAATATGGCAGCATGCAGGTCACCATTTGTCAAACTATGGGCCGCGGTCCGCAATGTGGACAATGGTCTGCAGAGTGAAATTATTCCCGGGCCATCGTCTGATAATTTGCTGCGCAATTGGTCAAGGAGCCGCGGACAGAAAAAGAAAACAAACATTTCTGCATTTAGTAGGAAACACTTGTTAATTTGGTGTCATCAAACATAGAGGCATAGAATTAAGTCGTGGTATGAGCGCTTATTCAATGCATGCGTGTGCACGTTGGTAGCAAAGCTAAGCTTCAACCTATTGGAAGGCTAATTATGAAAAGACATTTAATAGAACGACGTGGATTTATGCAACTTCCATAAAAAACAGAGCACAGACTATATAAAACACTGTTTGGCATTAAGTATTAAAGTCAGCCAAAAACTATTAATTAGTCTTAGTTAAAGATAGTTAAAGATCTCCAGATCAGTGATTTACGCATGATCTGACCCGCTATTTACCATTCACACAAGCTGGTATTGTGTCTCCTGAATCCTTACATTCAGGCATTCAAATTAAATGTAATTAAATAACATATAAATATTCTATCAGTGTATGATGCTTGCATGAGGGAAACATCCCAAAACAACGGCATATAACTGCAGTTGTTTTGAGAAGTATTTCTCATGCAAGCATCATGCAACAATGCAAAAACAATGAAACTATTGTAGGCCTAATTATATTTTACATTAGTAAAGCAGTACTCTGATGTGCATGTTTTCACAAACTTTTGTGAACAATCTTAGCACTTTAAACATTGACTGTTTTGAAGTGCATGTATAGCAATATAGTATAAAAATAATAATAATTGTGATATCATTATGATAATTTAATGGGGGGTGGGAGGAGGGGGTGGGTTCATGTAGGTGGGCCCTATGACCCCAAAGTATGTCTTGACTGGGCCTCAGGTCAAAGAAGTTTGAGAAAGGCTCATGTAGACGACAAAGCAGCAAGGAGGCATCATATGATCATTTAAACAAGTTTTATGACAAGGTCGGTGAGGATGGGAAAAATCGTACATTTGTGCAAACTTTGCCCGCACTTCAGTCACAGTCATTATTCATTTAATCATTAAATAAAATACAGTACACGTCTTGGTTCAATAGGTTACGTGCAGTCATTTTAATATGTTTTAATAAACATTGAACCAGTCCGGCCCTCGGCTTGTAGCAAATTTGTTTTTTTGGCCCTCTAATGTATTTGACTTTGACATCCCTGGTCTACTGTGTGAGTATGTGTCATACGTATGATTACTGTGAATGTATGTGTGTGCGTGTGTATCTGTTTATGCACATGTGTGCACATGGAATGGGTTAACATGACCCCTGGAGGCAAACATACGGAAAAAATTGGTCATCCTAGGCCCTACAGTTCTCAAGATATTCACAGAGAACTGTGTCTGCCCTACCCTCCTTTCGGGGGGTCCAGTCCAGCGGGGGGGGGGGGGCTACAGATCAAAACAAAGAATGACGGTTCCATGCTATCCATGTGGGGGTACATGCCCACCAAGTTTTGTGTACCCCGGTCTTTCAGTGTCCCGGGAATCCTTGTTGGTGTACGTCACTAAATGTACACATAAATGATTTTATTGTAAGGCCCCCCATGAACGAAAGTACACAAAACTTGGCATGCATTTGGAGGGTGTCATAATGATCCTACACTTTTAATTTCGTGCAGTTTTGACCTTGTCAGCCAGAGATATTGTGATGAAAACACCTAATTTTTTGCTTTTTAATTTTTAACTAGGTGGCGCTATACATGAAATAAGTGGTAATGGGATGGGTTGACATGCCCCCTTAAGACCAACATACATAAAAAAGGTGGACCTCCTAGGCCCTACGGTTCTTGAGATATTCACAGAAAACTGTCTCCGGCCACCTACAGGCCAGTTGGTGTATAGTAACATAAATTCATTTATTGTGTGGCCCCCCATGAACGGAATTCCACAAAACTTGGCGTGCATACAGAGGGTGTCATAATGATCCTACACTTCCAATTTCGTGCAGTTTTGACTATGTTAGGTCACAGATACCTTCAATTACAACACCTCATTTTTACTTTTTTGTGTTTAACTAGGTGGCGCTATACATGAAATGAGTGGTTATGGAATGGGTTGACATGGCCCCTTGAGATCAACATACAAAAAAAAATGGTCCTCCTAAACCCTACGGTTTTCGAGATATTCACAGAAAACTGTGTCTGCCCTACCCTCCTTTCGGGGGGTCCAATCCAGCGGGGGGGCTACAGATCAAAACGAAAAACGATGGTTCCATGCTATCCATGTGGGGTTACATGCCCACCAAGTTTCGTGTACCCCGGTCTTTCAGTGTCCCGGGAATCATTGACGGAAATTTGGGCATGCGAAAAAGAAAAAAAAAAAAAAAATCTGACTAAACCTATATGACCGCCGCTTCGCTGCGCGGCGGTCATAATTACCTTACCTGTACAGGGATTGGTATCACTGCCCTTCACATTTGGATTACTGACATTATATCCACTCCAGCATGTACAGCTGTAGTCTCCAATGGTGTTGTTGCAGACTGAGTTTGGACCACAGACTGGTGGGGTCTGAAGGCATTCATCAACATCTAAAACCAAGGTCAACAAAATCATATTCAAAAAGGGAAAATAAGTCAAAATAAATCATGTCCACTCAGGCAGGAAGAGTAGCATTGTCATTTGTGCAGTAAACATTTTCCTCAATCTTTGCACTAAAATGCATGTTCTTTGTTCGAAGGGGTGCTCTCAGAAGAGTCTTCAAGATGAATATACACTCTTAGAAAAAAAAGAAGGGTACTTGTGGGTGCTAAATAGAACCATGGGGAATATATGGAGAGAGATGCCCCTGCTCTGTAAAATTAAATTACTCTTAAAATTAAGTTATTGAGGTTTTTGCATTTCTGGATGATCACATTCAATTTGGGTGGTGGTATTTTTTTTATTGCCATTTTCTCAAGATAGTCACCATCTGCAGCCACCAAAATCGATATATCAACAATGAAAGGGTAATTTTGCCATCATACTATACTTTGTTTACATGGGTGATGAGTCCATTTCTGGGGTGGAAGAGGTTAGAGCTCATCTCAAGGTCAAGCCGATATGGTCAAAGTAAATGTAATTTTGGGCCCAGAACCCAATAAAAATGGCTTATCTACGTTGGTATTTGTTTTTTTTCTTTTATTATTTTGCCACCAAAATTTATGTTTGGCGCCCAGTTATTGTACTCAGTTTTGGCTGATGAGAGACGAGTTAGCTCTTATAAACATAGTGTGAATTTGCATATTGGCCTCTAACATAATGTAAGCCAACATGTATCTCTATTAAAGGAAAAGTCTGCCATTCTGCCAAAAGGTTCCAGTTATTTCAACTTCAAAGAAAATTAAATGACTCCTCTTTTTTTGTGTGTTCATTGGCTAGACTAGAGTATGTAGAGTTTGGTCCAATTTGCTTCACATTTCCCAACAAAGCCAAAACTATAATACAAGAGTGCCTCTAAGCAGACAGGTCTGTTACCTTCAGATGCATTTTTTGCTGTAGTTCACCTATACAAGGATTACTTTCACTTATTCTTTGACTGATGTTTGTAACTTGGTATCCATTCCAGCATGTATATGTTGGGGGGGTTTGGGGGTCCTCCCCCAGAATTTTTTTAATTTGTTTGATGTGATTTCCTGTATTCTGGTGCATTTTGGGGATGGCCAATATTAAATTCAATCAGATTCATAGCCTACATCCTGATTTGTTGATATTGAGGCAATGATTCCCTGCAAAGGCTTGGGCTTTAGGGCCCCCTGACCCCTTGGGCCCCTGGGCCTGGGCCCGGTAGGCCCGTGCAGTAATCCATCCCTGTGCGAGATACTCTCGTAATGAGTAATGACGCACGTTACTTCTACGCCTTGCGTCGCGAGGAACCAATCACATCGGTGTATCTGATATAGGCGGGCCAGAGGCGAGCTAAACAGATGACGACAGCGCTGCAACGAATCAGTCAGTAGGCTAAACATTGGTCGTAGTGTTATCCAATTCCGTCAAAGTCCGGAATCAGTCAGTAAACATTGGTCGTAGTGTTATCCAATTGTGTGCAGTGAGATTTTCAAATGCATGCCAGACCCTTAATCTTTCTTTACAGAGACTTTACAGCTTACTGGGCATCAGAAGAGCAATCTTCAGATAAGGGAAAAATACTTTTCAAACACTTCTATACACCAAAGAACAAGACCATGCTGCTACATACGTACCAATGCACTGATTCATTTATATCTGAAAGAGAGTAGCAGTGGCTTAAAGTTGCAATTTACTTTGATGTACCAGGCTTGCCCCAAAGGCTTTCACTATAAGCTAAATTACTGTAAATGCATATTCCGGTCTTCTTCAAAACAACTTTGATTAACATGCTTTGGTCCCCTAACAAAAGTTTACACAAATTTTCATCCAAAAATAGACCTTATGTTGACATTAGACTGGAGTTGTCCTTTAAAATGAATGGCAAAGTGCAATTTCTAAAGTCTAAACAAAAGCCAATTTACCTTCCTAATTTTTAAAACAGTTGTGGGTTCAATTCCCGGCTTCCTGCATTGTCCCCTTTAACATAGCACTTACTGTAACCATGAGTTATTCTGGGGAGAATGGCCATTGTAATGCAATTGACATATGTAAGTCGCTTTGGATAAAAACGTCAACTAAATTAATCAATCTAAATGTAAGTTTGCATAACCTTTGAATTAGAGCCTTGATCTTACTGTTGGTCAGAGCAGTGTGACAGAGCTTCATCAAATTATCTCACCTGTACAGGAATTGTTAGCACTACTCCGCACACTTGGATCAGTCACATTATATCCACTCAAGCATGAGCAGCTGTAGTCTCCAATGGTGTTGTTGCAGACTGAGTTTGGACCACAGATTGACGGTGTCTGAAGGCATTCATCCACATCTAAAAAATATAAGGTCAACAGTATTGTATTGATAAAAATGGTCAAGTATAATTCAACTAAACTCAGAAAGCGTTCACGTCTTCATTTACCTGTACATTGATTGCGGTCACTTATGGTTTGATTTGCATTGGTCACTTGATATCCACTCAGGCAGAAACAGTTGTAGCTTCCATTGTAATTGGCACAGTTTGAGTTGTGTCCACAAACATTTGGTAACTCAACACATTCATTTATATCTGATCAAGTGTATTTCAAAGCAAAAAAAAAATTAAAAAAAATAAAAATACTTCTTCATGAACCACTTCATGCAATAACATAAAGTTCTGTCAAAATAGTTATATCATTCTTATTAAGCAAAAGCTTTTACACAAAGGAACTAAGAAACTAAAGAACTACCTGTAATTAAGTAACAAACTAAACACTTTACTGTATCTTGCTGTTGTTCCAATCTTCTTCTATCAGCTAAAGGCGCAGCTTCACACTGCTTCACCAAATTATCGTACCTGTACAGGGATTGGCATCACTGCTCTTCAAACTCGGATCAGTCACATTGTATCCACTCAAGCATGAGCAGTTGTAGTCTCCAATGGTGTTGTTGCAGACTGAGTTTAGACCACAAACTGATGGGGTCTGAAGGCATTCATCCACATCTAAAAACAAGGTCAACAAAATCATATTTTAAAAGGGAAAATAAGTCAAAATGTCCACTCAGATAGGAAGAGTGGCATTGTCATTTGTGCAGTAAAAAAATCCTCAGTCTTTGCACTAAAACAGATGTTCCTTGTATGACTGTAGGCACTGAGTCGTAAAATCTGTACCATGTGGTTCAGTATGAAAGAACAAATCTATACACTTGTTTACAAAGTACAAGGAGAACAGAGAGAGTGTTAGAGGGTGTTAGAGATATCAGGTAAAGGGGTGCTCTCAGAAGAGTCTTCAAGAGATTCTTGAATATGGAGAGGGATGGTCAAGACGATATGGTCAAGGTCAATGTAATTTATTTACGTAAACGTAATTTACATTATACTCAGTTTTGGTTGATGAGAAAGTAGGGTAACACTTTATTTTAATGTGTCACTGTTACAGTGTACCTACCTAATTAGGTACAGTGGTACAACCTGTGTAACAACATGTACTATCAGGTACTATCATTGTACTTGCATTATGTATTTGTGGGTACCTACATATAGTTGTTACATTGTAATACTGAGTGCTTTTACAAAACTTTGCCAATTTGCCTAAATTTTCATCAGAGGCAAAGAGCTGACCTTAGACCTGCTGGATGGGGTAAATCGGGTCATGATAGATTTGATATACAAAGCATGCTTAGCTCCAGTCAAGGCCTCATTGTCTTCAGTGTACATGTAACAGCTGTGCTGCTACAACCTTGTTACTCTTTGATACAGTGGAATTAACTGGAACAGGTCTTGTCTTGGAACAGGTCTACTAATTCACATGTACTGTGTGGTGTAACAGCAGACACGTTTCAACACATCAATTACAGGATGCATAACATCATTGACAGGATGTATGTATGTAGATGTAAGTACTTAACTGGTACACTTTATTTTAATGGGTTTATTCCACTGTATCAAAAGAGTAATAAATGTGTACCAACACAGTTGATACATGTACTACAGTATGTAGGGTAATGGCAGACATGTTCCAAGACACCAATGACACAACATACATGTAATATGTAATTGTAAGTACTTAACTGGTACACTTCATTTTAATGGGTTTATGCCACTGTATCAAAGAGCAATAAGTGTGTACCAACACAGTTGATATATGTACTATGTAGTGAATTAGTAGACCTGTTCCAAGACATCGAAGACATAACAGATGTAGCCCATGGCAGTACTTTGTACGTTTTTTTTATATTAGATCATTTCCTCCTCCCCCTTTCTGTCTGCGCACATTCACGGTCAGGCAGTAGGGCCCAGCGGGAACGTGGTTAGGTTAATGAGGTCTCACTTAGGCCTTAAAACGTCATCTGTAAATCACCTGGCACGAGATGCCGAGCCTATTGTTCATCTGAGTGCACCTGTGTCGTTGGCAAGCGTGGCCTACTTTGCCTCCATACTGGAATGTTTGTGGATTGTATTGAATGCGCGTTTAAGTCTTTATCTTCATACTGGATTGTTAAGTCAAGCAGCGTCGCTGGTGGTGTGAGCCCAGCTGTAACGCCGTGCCTGCAACGAGACGAGTTTCATACTGGATTGTATCGGATGTACGTTTTAAGTCTTTATCTTCATACTGGATTGTTAAGTCAAGCAGCGTCGCTGGTGGTGTGAGCCCAGCTGTAACGCCGTACACGCAACGAGACGAGTTTCGGGGTTAAGTGAGTCAACCAAGGAACGAGTCTATACTACTACATGGTGGCTTGCCGCGGCCGTGGTCCTAATTGGTGTTGCTACGATAGAGGGGGGCACCACTGTTTTTCCCATGTTGATTTTATTGTTTTTTCATTAAGTTTGTTTCTTATTGAGCTTTCGTGAATTTAGTGGGCTATGTGCAATATCTGACTAGGCCTAGGCTTCTGACTATGCTGTCGCAAACTGAAGAGGCGTATTGGGCTAGTGCAATATCTAAGGTGATTTCTAATGTGTGTCTAGTGATTTGCATTAGTTGTGTTAATATTTAACGGGTTTGTGCAATTATATCTATGGTCAATTATCAGTGGCTATATGGGCTACGTGCAATATCTTTCAGTCTTTGATGTTAGTACACAGGTTAACTAAGGTGTGTGTGTGTATAGCCAACCCCAGTTATTCTCACCCTTGTGTGCTGTGTATCTTGGGCACTCTGAATAGAAGTTATCTTCTCTTAAAGTGGCAGCTGCATTTATTTTCATTTGTAACCTACATTAGGTGTTTTGTTTGATTTTGTTTAGTGTTTGCTGTGAAACATCTTTGCTGTGTGGTGTGTCTTATTGGTTGGTACCATCACTACATCTCTGAGCCTCAGTACTAGCTGTTGAGTACTGGTTGTATTGAGCTGAAGTCCTGGACTATTGCGAATTTGCACAGTGTACTGTCTGACTGTTGGATGTAATTTATAATCCTTTAATAGTAACTTATTTCAGTTATTGTTCGTATTTAGTAGTTTGCATAATAATATCTGCCATATTTATTACTTCATGCCATTTTGCACAATATCTGAGATACTACTTACTGCCATTTTGCACAATATTGAGATTGCCTTTTGCACATTGCCTACTATTACCCTTACTGGTGGCGATTTATAGCCCATTGTCTTCCTTGTGTATAAAAACAACTTTGTGAAATAAATAAGAATTTGAATACATGACAGCTGTATCCTGATCAGTTTATTCTCTTAGTGAACTTGCTGGGGAATTGACCTAGGTGTATGGTATAGGGCTCTCCCACCCTTCTAACCGGGAGTGGCGTAGTCACTGTTTAGAACATTATGCTACAGGCCACACATACATGTCATATGTACATGTAAGTAATTAACTGGTAGACTTAATAGATTTATTCCACTGTATCAAAGAGTAACAAGGTTGTAGCAGCACAACTGTTACATGTACTGAAGACAATGAGGCCTTGACTGGAGCTAAGAATGCTTTTTATATCAAATCGATCATGACCAGATTTACCCCATCCAGCAGGTCTCCGGTCAGCTCTTTGATGAAAATTTAGGCAAATTGGCAAAGTTTTGTAAAAGCACTCAGTATTACAATGGAACAACTATATGTAGGTACCCACAAATACATAATGCAAGTACAATGATAGTACCTGATAGTACATGTTGTTACATAGGTTGTACCACTGTACCTAATTAGCTAGGTACACTGTAACAGCGACACATTAAAATAAAGTGTTACCGAAAGTACTTACCTCCTATAAAAATAGTGTGAATTTGCATATTTGCCTCTAACATAATGGTAGCAAACATGTAGCTCTGTAAAAGGAAAAGTCTGTAATTCTGGAAAAAGGTTGTTGTGATTTGAACTCCAAAGGAAATTAAATGACTCCTCTTCTTTCGTTGTTCTAGAAGCAATGTGTTGATTGGCTAGAATCGTGTACGTAGAGATTGGTCCAAGACAATTTGTTTCCCATTTCCCAACAAAGCTAAAACTATGACACAAGAGTGCTTCTAAGCAGATAAACAGACCTTTTACTGTAGCTCACCTATACAAGGATTACTTTCACTTATTCTTTGACTGATGTTTGTAACTTGGTATCCATTCCAGCATGTGCAATTGTAATCTCCATCAGTGTTGTTGCAGACTGAGTTTGGACCACAAACTGACTGGGTCTGAAGGCATTCATCTACATCTAAAACAGTACGGTTGAGTTTTAAGGACATGTACAAACACAATATTCAAACTATTTTCAAAGTGCATTCAGAATAATTAGAAAAAAGATATTATTAACTTTACCTGGACAATCGCTGAAGTCTGTTGGAAAAATATCAGGAAATTAAAGTTGAAGGATGAGAAATATCACAAAAAATATTTAATAATTATTCTTGTGACCAAAAGAAATCTCTTGAAATGTTTGAACATTCTGTAGTGATTGAGAATGAGTTCTTGGGGTCATATTCCAAAAAATGTTACGAAACATCATGAAAATTTGCTTTGTTTGATTAACCGGGACCTGAGTACTAAAACTCGGACGTAACGCAGAATATTGAAAAAAGGGGGCACCAAGGCCACAGTAGCCTGTGAACCTCCGATTGTCAAAGGGGTATCACGGCCAACACAGGGGGCAACTCTTCTCTTCAATTTCCCTTTCAAATGACTTTTTATTGTCTGAAGACATCGATCACAAGAATCTAACATTCTAAGCAACAGCAAAGCAAAGCAACTTCACTTGCATTTGTAGGGTACTAAAAATGTGTGCAGCAGCTAACCAAAGTGTAGTCGGTTCTCCCGCCATGGTTTTGGAAATCACACCTGCTGCATCTGAAGGCCCACGCATAATACGACTATCACTCTACACGCCCCCTGTTGCACGTCACGTTTTAATTTGCTAGCTGATCCTGCCTCCTGGCTCCCCAAAATGCCGGAAAAGGGCTTTTGCTTCTACATAAAAATGTAGGAATGACAATAAATCCTCTTGAATCTTAAATTTCTGTCATTAGGCCTACTTGTTTTGGGCTGGCAAAACTGTCTGTCATCTGGAATGGCATTGATGCATCCACATGTGTTGTTGATGATGTCATCACAGTGTCCATATGTCTGGCATTTGTCACAAGACCAATAAAATTCACTTTCACATTTGCACTGGTATGAAGTGCCATTGGGTGAACACACTAGGAGGGAAATAATAAAAGTCAGTTTTATAATAATACAAAAGCCACAGAACAGTTCAATAATCCTTAAAATGGTCTCTACATTTTCAAAATATACATGACATGACCGGTCATGAAGAAAAATATGGAAGTAGAGACATTTGCATGTACACTACCTGTTGCTCTGATTAAAAAAAAAAACAATGCAACCTATTCTCAGCTGGTATTCTGTCTATAAAATGACCGGTAGTGTACAGTAGGTAAAAACAAAAACAGGCAGGAATATAAAGAACATAATAATAGCTAATAGGTGATGATAATAGACACCAAGTCAAATATGTAATTAAGAATAACCAAACCTGTTGTGATATAAGCGTCAGTTATTTCAGATAGGTTATCTACAGACAATGAGAGGCCATTCAGAATGTTCCTTAGTTGATCCACAATTTCAGAAGTTGCGTTGAGCTCAAATTCAATTTTGTAGTAAAGAAGTTCTAGAGATAATGTCAGATTATGAAAATGTCAGGTGGGAAAGAATGTAACACATTAGTAAAGCTCTGCATAAGGTCATTGATGATCGTAACCAACAAAATAATCAACCTGTACAAGGATTATCAACACTACTCAGCAGACTGGTGTTGATGACCTGATATCCACTCTGGCATGTGCAATTATAGCCTCCAACCGTGTTACTGCAGACTGAGTTTGGACCACAGATCGATGAAGATTGAAGACATTCGTCAACGTCTGCATAACGTCAAGCAATTCATGTTAGCAATTTATCAATACGAAATGGAGAACAAGTTAAGTTACAGTATGCAACAAAATGTGAAAGAGCCTCTCAAAGGGCAGTGTTTTGGCTTTTTGGTAATGCTTTGTAATAAGGTGTGTTAACAAAGCATTTACAAGATATTACTAAATGGTTAATTAAGTCTTTACTATCATTAGATAATATTAATAAATTACTTACAAGTCATACATACATAAGTACTAAAAGTCATACATACATAAGTACTTAAAACCATATTGTAAATGCATAAAAAACCATTTACAAGGATTTACTAAATGGTTAGTTATACATTCAGTAGCCATCAGATAACACTAGGCCTAATAGATTACTGACACGTACTTTGTAGGCAAGGCAAGGCAATTTATTTATATAGCGCATTTCATACCCCAGGTAGACACAATGTGCTTTACATAGCTCAGGCATTACCTCAAATAAAAGTAAGCAGGTATAAAACATATCACAAATATATCACAGTAGTGAAATAAGTAAAAACAATAAAAGCAATAAAATAGTAGAATAAGTAAAAATAATAAAAGCAATAAAATAGTAGAATTAGTAAAAACAATAAAAGCAATACAAATAAATTAAAACAGGAAAAAGCCATAGAGAAGAGGGTGGTCTTCAATTGGGTTTTAAAAGTGGCAATGGTTGGAGCAGTCTTAATGTGCTCAGGGAGTTTGTTCCATATCTGGACTGCATGGTAGCTAAAAGCAGCTTCACCCTGTTTGGTGTGAGTAGAAGGTATGTATAATACCTGGCTGTTCTGTGATCTAAGAGGTCTGTGGGGGATGTAAAATTTAAACATGTCTGATATATATGTTGGCCCCATCCCATGCAGTGCTTTAAAAACCAGTAGCAGTACTTTAAAATCTATCCTAAAAGAAACCGGTAGCCAATGCAGGGACTTAAGTATGGGGGTGATATGTTCTCTTCTGCTTGTCTTTGTTAGGACTGCAGCGTTTTGAACTAATTGAAGCTGTCTAATTGTCTTTTTTGGAAGTCCTGTGAAGAGCCCATTGCAATAGTCCAGCCGGCTTGAGATAAAAGCATGGACAAGCTTTTCCAGGTCAGACTGGGACATAAGGTCTCTCAGCTTGGCAATGTTTTTCAGGTGATAAAATGATGTCTTGGTTACAGCTCTCATGTGATAATCAAAGTTGAGGTCACTATCAATTATGACTCCAAGGTTTCTGACTTTAGTCTTAACTTCAAGCCCTTTTGCTCTAAAAAGTGTAGTCATTTTGTGTCTTTCATCCTTCCTCCCAAATAAAATTACTTCGGTCTTCTCTTTGTTCAATTGCAAATAGTGTAGTGACATCCACCTATTTATTTGGTCAAGGCAGTCACATAGTGAGCCAAGGGGATCCGTATCAGTGGGTGACAGGGCTAAATAAAGTTGCGTGTCATCTGCGTAGCTGTGATACGAAACCTGAGTGTTTTTAATAATCTGACCCAGTGGGAGCATGTAGAGATTAAAAAGAAGTGGCCCCAGGATTGACCCTTGGGGGACACCTGACGTCAAGGGTGCTGGAGATGAGGTGTAATTACCAAGGGCAACAAAAAAAGTTCTCTCCTGCAGATAGGACTTCAGCCAGTTGATCACTCCGCCTGATAGTCCAACCCAGTGTTCCAGCCGGTGTAGGAGTATGCTATGGTCAATTGTATCAAAGGCTGCACTGAGGTCCAGTAATACAAGCACTGAAGTTTTGCCAGAGTCTGTGTTGAGACGTATGTCATTTAGCACCTTTATAAGAGCAGTTTCTGTACTATGATTGGGCCGGAAGCCTGACTGAAACGGATCAAGGCAGCAATTTTCTGTTAAAAAATCGTTTAGTTGATTGAAAACCACTTTCTCAATAAGTTTCCCAATAAAGGGCAAGTTGGATACGGGTCGGTAGTTATTTAATACTGATGGGTCTAGGCTTTTCTTTTTGAGCAGGGGCTTTACAACAGCCATTTTCAGGGATTCAGGGAAGATTCCTGACTGTAGTGACCAGTTCACAATTTGGAGTACACTGTCAGATAGTAGATGAAAAATATTTTTGAAAAAGTTTGTAGGGATTGTGTCAAGACTGCAGGTGGAGGAGTTTAGGCTTTTTAAGGTTTGTTCTAGTGTATAAGTGTCTATCAGACTGAACTCTGACATGAGGGGTTTGTTATCCCTTGGGATGGCTAGTTCAGGACAATGAGCAGACTGTAATTGAGATCCAATGTTTGATCTGATGTTCTCAATTTTGCATTTAAAGAAGGAGGCAAAATCATCACATGATCTGCTTGAGAGCAGTTCTGAGGGCAATTGGGAGGGAGGATCTGTTAGCTTTCCAACTGTCAGGAATAATGTACGGGTATTATTTATGTTGTTGTTTATTAGATCAGAGAAATAAGATTGCCTGGCCTTACTTACTTCAGAATTGTATTTGCGGAGTGTATCTTTATGGATCTGGAGGTTAACTTGGAGTTTATTTTTCCGCCATTTTCTTTCACTTTTCCTACACTCTCTTTTCATGAGTTTAACGGTTGGACTATTTAACCATGGGGCTTTCTGTTTACTGGTACTTGACTTAAGTTTTAGAGGGGCAACATCATTCATGATAGATTCCATTTTTGTATTGAAAAGTTCCAGTAGATCATCCACAGAATCACAAGAGCTATGGCAATCTGGAATTTGTATGAGAGCTTGTTCAAAGAGAGCTGCTGTGGATTCATTTATGATCCTCTTTCTAGTCGTAATGCAACTGCTCTGAATGCAGGGGGACACAGATATATGTTTGTAGGGTTAATATCTATATCTATTTTCATTTCGGCAAATAGATTGCCCTAAATCCTCTACATGCTACCTTTACAGCTTACTGGGCATCAGAAGGGCACACATCTTCAGATAAGGGAAAATAGATAAGGGAAAAAACTCTTCTATACACAAAGAACACGGCCGTGCTGCTACATACGTACCAATGCACTGATTGCTGTCACTTATGGTTTGGTTCGTATTGGTCACTTGATATCCATTCAGGCAGGAACAATTATAGCTTCCATCATAATTGTCACAGTTTGAGTTGGCTCCACATACATTCGGTATCACAGCACATTCATATATGTCTGAAAGAGTGTCAGAGGTGTAAAGTAGCAAGCTTTCCCCAAACACTATCGCTATATGCTATTTAAGCAATATGACACGAGTGGGAGTGGGGATGGTAAAGTAAAAGGCCGGAGGTACCAGGCCAAGTGCCCAGGGCAATTTGTATCTAGGATTCAAAATTGTGTTTTTTATTGTTTATTTTCATTTGTTCTCATTCATCCTCCACCCACAAAAATAGTTATAATTTTTAGCCTTGACTTGTATCAATGACAAGCAGCTTGACACCACTCGAGAGACATACGATGCTTGAACGTGAACTAGAAAAAAATGATCCAACATGGCGAAGCTAACTCTAAAACATAAGGTCAGGGTTTGATAAATCTAAAAACTTTGGTTTTGTAACCAAAAAATACTTCTAAGCTCAATTACGATCTATCTGCCAGCCACCTACTTTGTGTTTTTCTCACTCCAAGATGACTCAAATCGTTGCCCTCACGCTACATGTGTGGAGTGATTACTTAAACAGTATGACACGAGTTGGAGTGGGGATGGTAAAGGATATCGCCACGGCTGTAATTCGGCCGTAGGTACGCCAAGTATTAAAGGCAATCTCAGTCTCTTTGAATGAGAGCCTTTGGTATCTAAGCCTCGATCTTGCTGTTGCTCTGAGCTTGTGCTACCAGTTTGGTCAAAGCAGCATGACAGATTGTCATCAAATTATCTCACCTGCACATGGATTGTTATCACTACTCTTCAAACTTGGATTAGTCACATTATATCCACTCAAGCACGAGCAGCTGTAGTCTCCAATGGTGTTGTTGCAGACTGAGTTTGGACCACAGACTGGTGGGGTCTGAAGGCATTCATCCACATCTAAAAATACAAGGTCAACAATGTTCTGTTGAAAAAATGTCAAACAAAAATGATAGAAAAAGACAGCTAAAGCATATATGTTTCAATTTACCCGTGCACTGATTGCTATTGCTTATGGATTGGTTTGGGAAGGCCACTTGATATCCATTCAAGCAAGAACAGTTGTAGCTTCCATTGGTGTTGGTACAGTCTGAGTTGGTTCCACATATGTTTGGTATATCGTTACATTCATTTATGTCTGAAAAAGGTAGAGTTTAAATTAAAGTGCATACTCAAGCAGAAAACTGTTTTTAATTCTGCCAAGGTGCTTCATATGGTTCATAAAAACAATCTTACCTGTACAAGGATTGTCAGCACTACTTCGCACACTAGGATCAGTGACATTGTATCCACTCAAGCATGAGCAGCTGTAGTCTCCAATGGTGTTGTTGCAGACTGAGTTTGGACCACAAACTGATGGGGTCTGAAGGCATTCATTCACATCTAAAAATACAAGGTCAACAATGTTCTGTTGAAAAAATGTCAAACAAAAATTATACAAAAAGACAGCTAAAGCATATATGTTTCAATTTACCTGTGCACTGATTGCTATTGCTTATGAATTGGTTTGGGATGGCCACTTGATATCCATTCAAGCAAGAACAGTTGTAGCTTCCATTGGTGTTGGTGCAGTCTGAGTTGGTTCCACATATGTTTGGTACCTCGTCACATTCATTTATGTCTGAAAAAGTTATAGTTTAAATTAAAATACATATTCAAGCAGAAAACTGTTTTTAATTCAGGTAAGGCTATTTGCACCCCTGGTACAATTAGCAGTGTATGCTATTCGTACCCTGGTGCAATAAGAAGTGAATTCTATTCGTACCCCGGTGCACACAGCAATGTGTCCTATTAGTACCCCGTCTGGTACAAATATCAATGTATGCTATTCGTACCCCGGTGCACAGCAATGTGTTCTATTAGTACCCCGTCTGGTACAAATATCAATGTATGCTATTCGTACCCCGGTGCACACAGCAATGTGTTCTATTAGTACCCCGTCTGGTACAAATATCAGTGTATGCTATTTGCACCCCTGTGCATTTATTCTGGCATATTGATCACACAATGTAATAATATTTTTTTTTTTTAAACAAGCCACATGTTTTTGTTGTTGTTACGTAACAGGGTGTTAATAGCTCAGCTGTGTAATAGACACTCTGAATAAGGTATGCTGTTTGCATCAATGTACAGTTAGAAGTGGATGCTATTCGTACCCTGGTGTTTATAGTACTGCATGCTATTTACACCCTGGTGCATGAACTAGCTAATTGTTGCAATCAAAACTTCCGTTTGAGAACCGATTTCTTGTTCAAATTGCGTGCCTTCTCTCCAGAGACGTTGGTACACATGCACACTCACTCTGCCAAAACGCATCACACAAGAATCAAACCCCAGTCTCCCGCATGCCAGCCCTTGTCTGTGACCACTGTACTATCTGCTTCCACAAGGAAATAGTGTTTGCAGGTAAACTTATAGTTTATAGGCCTGAACGTCATATTCACAAAATTTCTGTTAACTAACAAACTGACGGTTGTATGTGTTCACTGAACCAAGATTATGAAAATAAAACACAACTTTTCAATCTAAAACTTTCAATCTGAACAGATATAGTGCCAAGACCTTTCAGAATTCTTCACTTTCTGTTGACGAAAAACGAATGTCTGCCATGTTTTTTATGCACGTGAGCAACGTCTTTTTGTTGTTATGTCACAGGGTATGAATAGCTCAGCTGTGTGGCCAAGGCTATTCGTACCAGGGGTGTAAATAGACACTCCGTTTTAATTCTGCCAAGGTGCTTCATATGGTTCATAACAACAATCTTACCTGTACAGAGATTGTCTGCACTACTTCGCACACTTGGATCAGTGACATTGTATCCACTCAAGCATGAGCAGCTGTAGTCTCCAATGGTGTTGTTGCAGACTGAGTCTGAACCACAAACTGATGGGGTCTGAAGGCATTCATTCACATCTAAAAACACAAAGTCAATAATGTTCTGTTGAAAAAATGTCAAACAAAAATTATAGAAAAAGTCAGTTAAAGCATATGTTTCAATTTACCCGTGCACTGATTGCTATTGCTTATGGATTGGTTTGGGATGGCCACTTGATATCCATTCAAGCAGGAACAGTTGTAGCTTCCATTGATATTGGTGCAGTCCGAGTTGGGACCACATATGTTTGGTACCTCGTCACATTCATTTATGTCTGAAAAAGGTAGAGTTTAAGTTAAAATGCATACTCAAGCAGCAAACTGTTTTTAATTCTGCCAATTCTGCTTCATATGGTTTGTAAAGACAATCTTACCTGTACAGGGATTGTCAGCACTACTTCGCACACTTGGATCAGTGACATTGTATCCACTCAAGCATGAGCAACTGTAGTCTCCAATGGTGTTGTTGCAGACTGAGTTTGGACCACAGACTGACGGTGTTTGAAGACATTCATCTAAGTCTTAAAGTAAACCAGAAGTTGACAATCAATCAATCAATCAATCAATCAATCAATCAATCAATAATTAGAGAGTATGGTACTGAATGGAAATTAAAGCAACACCAAAGAACTTCCCCTCGGTCGCAGGCATGCTTTTGTATTTCCAGCACCGGCTTTGCAAATAACGATGTCCACAGACAAGGTAGAATATGTTGCACGATTTATGAAAGTACGATGTATTGCGACATCAGATGCAAGTCAAATTTGTAGTTTCTTATGTCTCATTCCATTGAACTACAGATCTGCTACCCGATCTGGCAAACTTACATAGTGCGGTTATAGCCGATAAAGGGCCGCAAAGCGAATGGATAAGTGCCGTTCACCCTGTTACAAGTTGATGAACGACTGAAACGATTTTGGAAACATTATTTTAAGGTACAAAAAACTCTTTGCTGTTGCTTTAACAGCTTTTGTGATCATTATACAGATTATGACAAATTACAGATTGTGATAAATGTAAATTTCAACACACTTCTTGTCAGAAGAAGGGAAAAAATAATAGAAATGTAAATTATTTCCGATCAAATAATAAAATAAAGACCTTACCTGAACATGGGTTACTTTGACTGATTTCACAAGTTGAATCAGTGAAATTATATCCAGGCAAGCAAGAACAGGTGTGTCCTCCCAGTACATTGGTACAGTTGGAATTGGGCCCACAGACCTCACTCTGGCCACATACATCTGAGCAGGAGAGGGAACAACAACACTGTTTGGACCACTTTGTTAGGGGATGTGTCTTCAACAGAGGCAACTTGGGCAATCTCACATGAGGCTCAAACTGGCATTAAAAACACTGTTAGTTTGTCATTACTGCTATTCACATAATTTCAAAAAGAGCCTATAATTTAATGAGCAAAATCAGCAAATTTATCATGTGTGATTTGCAATTTTCATACCTTTTTGACACAGTGGTACGCTGACTGGAAGGGAATTAATACATCCGCATGTCTGATTGATAATGCTGTCACAAACACCATAGGTAACACAGGTGTTATAAAATAAAAAAAAGTCCTCTTCACATGTGCACTGGTATCCGGTGTTGTTTGGTTGACATACTAAAAGAAATTGAAATGTGTATCATATCATATAACATAACGGTTCTTTTTATTTTCTAAAAAATGTGTATAATGTACAGTAGAAAGGTTTCCATCCATGTCTTACCAGTTGACACATCAATATCTGTGATGTTATTACTTTGCACTAGTAACGGATAGCTGAAATTGGCCACAATATTTTTTAGATCGTTAGCTACACCCAGGCTGGACACGCCAATGTCAACTTCAAGGAGAAATCGTAGGTTCTGTGTAGCTAAAAAAGGCAAATGTAAAAATAAACAGCACAACTGTAATTATTGTTATTAATATATATTTTTATTTATGATATATATTTCCATTTTATTTTTTTAAATGAATATATCGAGAAATGTTTAATTCAGACTAACACTTCATTTCAAGTATTAAATTATTTTGTTTTAAAGTTTTTTCAAATAAATGAAGTGAGAAAAAGTTTCCGGTAACACTTTACTTGACAGGTGAGTTCATAACACATTCATAGAAGCTGTCATAAACTGCACATAAAGCATTCATGACTGTTTCATGAGACATGACTTAACATTCGTACCAAACCTTTCATGAATATGGAAGACAGAACGATGACAACTTGTCAAAATAAAAGTCCAACAATCGCAAAGCAGCATTGCCGTTTTTGTTCCAAACCTCTTACCTGATCACGTCACATCTGAGCTACTGCATGGGCTACTCCAATGCCAAAGTGACAGAACATGGTCAAGCAAATAATTTTTGTTTCATAAAAATGTATCTGTGTTATGATGTAACCTTTGCAGATGATTTCTCATCTTTTGCTACTGGGAATGACCAACCGTTCCAGGTTACACAAATACGGGTCAGCTGAATGTAGGCTAGTTTACCTCCCAGTGTTAAACTCAGTGATTATGAATACTTCACAGCTTGTATAGTAAAGTGACATTCGATGTAGACTTCATAAGATATTCATGAAATATTCACAAAAGCTGGAGAGAAAAACGGCAATGCTGCTTTGCGATTGTTGGACTTTTATTTTGACAAGTTGCCGTCATTCTGTCTTCCACATTCATGAAAGGTTTGGTATGAATGTTGAGTCATGTCTCATGAAACAGTCATGAATGCTTTATGTGCAGTTTATGACAGCTGCTATGAATGTGTTATGAACTCACCCGTCAAGTAAAGTGTTACCAAGTTTCCTTACCAGACCGTTTCATTCGAAGGTGGGGTTGAATTCTATGCTCATCTGTGAGCTGTTGATTAAGGAAAAGGTGTTTATATTATAAATACTTTCTAAGTCAATGAAATTATGCAAATTTAACTGAAGACTAAGACTAAGGAAACATCCTTAAAGACAAGATCCATTACTCAGTTTGTAATTACAAATTAGAAATGTCTACCTTACCTGAGAAAAATGTAATGCCTCTGCTACCACAACAGAACAAATAATTAGGATGATGGTGACCGATTCTCCCCTTGACATTGCCATACCTGTCCACGTTTAAGAGGAAACACAAATTACCTCCATTATTAAATGGAAGAAGCTACTTTATTCCAATTTGTCTACTTGCTTGCAAAAATAAAACTGATAGCACCATTCAATGCCATGACATCAGTTAAGTAAGTAAGTTGCATCAGATCCCACATAGGAAGCCATGGCATACATGGGACCCTTAACCAATTTCCTTGGGGCATAATCAGCAGTGAAATTAAACTTAAATTGTTACATTAAACTCTAAGCATTTTTTTCATAAGCGCTGCAAACACATCTTTCTTGTAAAAAATGTTTTAATAGAAGTTGTTTACTCAATTAAAAAAAAATACACGTCCGTGTTGTTTAACAATAATGCCCTCAGCACCGCCAATCATACTCCTCTGTCTGTCATCATAAATCCCACCCCGGATAAGCCACTGTGATTGGTTCTGAGGTTTTTTTTATTTGGAAATCAGGCTGAATGGGAAGGTCACTAGACACATCTGCAGAGCAAATTCAAATACTGTTCACCCAGGCCACCGATTTCCTAGTCCTGTTGTCACAATTTAATTTCATGACAAAAGACAAAAACAAAAACAGACTTGATATCTATGTTGGCCATAATATACAAGCTCTGTGCTCATGATTGATTGTGTTAAGTTCACACTATTATCTGAAATATATTCTACTCTTTTTAATTACTTCCTTAAGGGTTCTATGGGCCACTGATAATAAGCAAGACAATTGGAAAAAAGATACACACACAGAAAACTGGAACAACTGGCAAAAATACTTGATTGATAAGATGGGAATGTTTTCCGATATATAACTTTGATCTGTATCCTTCTGGAACATACACAGGGAAAGTACACAGGGGTGGTAACATAATATGTTGCATATGTTGCATAATATTATTTATAATAATAATAATAATAAGCTTTATTTGTATAGCACCTTTCATACACAGAATGCAGCTCAAAGTGCTTTACATTTGAAGCATGTAACACAATAATAGTCAGTCAGTCATTATCAATCACTTTTCTTTGCTGTTTATGATCTACTCAGCAACATATCAAAAATATAGAAAATGACGTCATAAGACTGGCAGCCTTAACCCTCTTACCCCCCACAAGCACGCCATATGGCAACTGTGGCAAGGAAAAACTCCCATATTCCAGGAAGAAACCTTGAGCAGAACCTGACTTAATAGGGGGAGCCCATCTGCTTCTGGCTGGCTGCGCCCTCCAATAGTAGCAGATGTAGAATAATCTGAAAATGTAGTCTACAGGATAAGATGAGTTAACTAAAAGCTTTCCTGTACAGGTATGTTTTCAGATCTTTTTTAAAAATATTTACTGAACTCGCCTGCTTGATGTACAGAGGCAGGGTGTTCCATAGTTTGGGGGCATAATGGATAAACGCAGCTTCTCCACTTTGTTTGTGGAGCACTTTGGGTACGATTAAAAGATTAGAATTGGATGATCTAAGTTTCCTTTGTGGTTGATAAGATATTAAAAGCTCAGAGATATATGAAGGTGCTATGCCATTCAGAGCTTTGTAAGTAATTAACATAACCTTAAAATCAATTCTATAGGAAATAGGGAGCCAGTGCAGTTCAGCCAACACAGGGGTGATGTGTTCTCTCTTCTTAGTCTTAGTTAAAAGTCTAGCCGCAGAGTTCTGTATGAGTGCCAATTTCTTTAGATGTTTTTTGGGAAGACCAGTGAAAAGTGCATTGCAGTAGTCTAACCTGCTAGTGATAAAGGCGTGAATTAGTTTTTCTGCATCTTGTTGAGTTAAAAAGGGCCGCACTTTGGCAATGTTTCTCAAGTGGAAATAGGCTGTCTGAGTAACTTTACTGATATGGGGCTTAAAACTTAACTCTGCATCTAAGATGACACCGAGGCTTGTTACTTTTGGTTTGACCTGGTGTGCCAAGTTCCCCAGATTACTAAGAATAATATCTCGCTTAAGTTTTGGTCCAACCAGAAGTACCTCTGTTTTGTCATCATTTAGTTTCAAAAAGTTTTTGCTCATTCACTGATTAATGGAGGTTAGGCATGCAGTGAGGGAGCAAAGGCCATCTGGGTTAATTGGCTCCACAGAAATATACAATTGGGTATCATCTGCGTAGCTGTGGAAGTTTACATTATGCTGACTTATGACGTTTCCCAATGGAAGCATATATAGAGAAAATAGCAGGGGACCAAGGCAGCTCCCCTGGGCCACACCAAAAGGCAAGTCATGTTTTTCAGATACATGATCTCCTAGACTGATATAAAAATCTCTGCCAGTAATGTAGGTTTGAAACCAGTTTAGAGCATTATCAGAGAGACCCACCCACTTCGCAAGGCGGTGAATTAGGATGCTATGATCAATGGTGTCAAATGCCGCACTCAAATCCAGAAGAATAAGGATTGAGACTTTGTTTGAGTCGGTAGCTAGTCTGAGATCATTGACTATTTTTACTAGAGCCGTTTCTGTGCTGTGATTTGATCTAAAACCTGATTGGAATTTTTCAAGGATACTGTTTTCGTTGAGGAAGGTATTTAACTGATTACAAACAACTTTTTCAAGTACTTTGCTCAAAAACGATAGATTTGATATAGGCCTGTAGTTGCTCAGATTGGTATGGTCAAGATTTGACTTTTTAAGTAAAGGTTTCACAACAGCGGTTTTAAAAGCAGTTGGAAATATACCTGTTTCTAATGAGGTATTTATTACCTTGAGAAAAAAGGGAGCTAAGCTATCATATACTTTTTTGAGGAATGTAGTAGGGATTGGATCTAAAACACATGTTGAGGAGCCGGTTTGAGTTATAATTTTACCAAGCTCAGATTGAGTAATAGTGCTAAAGGACCTTAATTTTGGGGGGCTGTTTTTGGGTGTACTATCAAACATATTACTTGTGTTACCAATAGCCTCCCTTATAGAAATTACTTTGTTTTTGAAGAAGTCTGCAAATTCTTCGCATCTTAGAGAGGATGCCTGACTGAGTGTATCAAAAGTTGTTTGATGCAACAGCCTATCAATGGTAGAGAACAACACCCTAGAGTTTCCACTGTTTTCAGCAATTCCCTTAGAGAAGTGGTTCCTCCTCTCATTCCGAATAGCTCTATTATAATTTGCCATTTTTTCTTTTAGAATGGCACGGTGAACCTGTAACTTAGTTTTTCCTCCATGTTCTCTCAGCTTTCCTACATGATCTTTTTAGATCATGGATATTTTCGTTCATCCAAAGTGTCAGTTTGCTACAGGGCCTTTTTTTAGTCTTTAAGGGTGCCACTCTGTCAAGCAGAGCGCCTAATTCACGATTGAGAGCCTCTACCATTTGATCAATGGGATGATGTAAAATATCTAAATTTATGGAGTCTATAAGAGCTATGAACTGCTGTTCTGCTCTAATGTCTAATGAGTATGTAGTACTATATTAAAAGATACACAGTGATGATCAGACATATTTATATCATTTACTGATAAGTCTGTGACTTCTATCCCTCTAGAAATGACTAGATCGAGGGTGTTGCCAAGGTTGTGGGTGGGTCCTGTAACATGCTGCTTTAGCTCTAAACTGTCCAACACATTAAGGAACTTACTGGCTTTAGCATCAGTTGTCTTATTGACATGAATATTGAAGTCGCCATTTACAATTATCCGATCATAGCTAGTGATGATGCGCGACATAAGTTCAGAAAACTGGTCGAGAAAGCCAGTCCATAGTTTAGGAGGGCGGTATAAGGTTAATAGAAGTACAGCTGGGTCAGCCTTCAGAGTGAGGGCAATATACTCAAAGGAAGCGAATTCGCCAAAGTTGACTCGTGTGCAACTATATTTGTTTGAGAGAATGGAGGCAATTCCACCACCTCGTTTGCCTTGTCTAATTGAGTGGAAGAAATTATAATTTGGGGGACAAGTCTCAACAAGAACAGCTTCGCTGTCTGAAGTCAGCCAGGTTTCAACAAGAAACAGAAAATCCAATTTTTTTTCACTAATAAAATCATTGATTGCAAAGGTTTTGGTAGTAAGTGCACCTATATTTAGTAAACCCATGTTAGCTGAAAATGCCTCTGGCTTTTGAGGAATATGCTGAGGTATGGAAAGAATATTTGTTAGGTTTCTAGTTTTAAATTTGTCTTTTCTTTTTACTATACGTTGGGTAGAAATCAACGTTGGAATAGAACTATAAGCATAACTCATGCTATTGCATGACACAGCTTGATCTATGGTAGTAGTATTGTATGTTACCCTGCAGAAAACATTCTCAGACTCATCCACATGTATAATGCCATTCGAATCAATACCTGGGGGGCGTGAATCTGTAATATTTTCTACAGAATGTCAATGCCTCAGTGGAATATTTGTATTCCAACTTAGAACATTTCCTCATTCTCATTGCTCAAGGCACTTTAGCCGTGGATGTGGGCATGGAAGAGCAGTGCTCAACCACTTCCCCCGCCCACATTTTTCCTACTGGTCAGGGATCGAACCGGTAACCCTTTGGTTTCAAGCCTGAAGCCCTAACCACCAGTAGGCAAAGGCGGCCCCAAAAGTTGATTACCAAACCATTTTGTGTCCATTGATAGCAGGCTAGTTTGTGCAGCATTCGGCAATTGACTTCTACAGAGATTGTCCTTTAACAAATAACTCTCATAGTAAGCTAAGGTTTCGAGTCCAGAATACCATCATCCATCAACGAGCAGAAACAGGCTGTAATTTTAACGTGTAAACATTACATTGTTTGTCCAGTGTTTCCCCTAGAATTTTTTCCAGCAGCGGTGCTGTTGATCGTAGGAAGCCAAAAAAAGAGAAACATTTGAAAAAATGACTCCTTAAATTGTGACTTCTGGTGGATTTTGTAGAAGAAATGGACAGATTGAGTTAGAAATTATGACATAACCATCAACACAAACATGATTATTGCAGTACTTGAACAGGATTATTCATGTTTTTCTTTCACCTTTTTCATTTACATTATTAGTATTAGCCACTGTACAACTGTACACTGTAGGCCACTGTACAAATTATCACTATTTAGAATATACAGTGCTGTGCATAAGTTAAGACATTTATATATAATGTATTTATTTATGATACATGATGCATTAAAAATAATTGATGTCCTATTTTTTTTTTAATTAAGGCATTAAGACAAAAGGCAAAATATGTTTTTATTCCTCCCTTTAGTCAATTTCAGCATGGGTGTCTTAACTTTTGCACAGCACTGTATACACTATATAGACTTCTCTTTCATGCCATTACACTGTATTGGTGCTGTGCAAGTCGAATTGAGTGCCTGTCACTTTAATGCCGTGACGGCCCGTGACGCTGGCTTTATTCTCACGGTTTTAAGCTAATTTAGTAGCGTTGTTGTGCATGGTGCATAAGAATATGTGGATGAAATTAATTATGTTTCCCATGTCATTTGGTAAAATAAATGGTTAAAAATTCGAAGAAAATTCACTTGGATTATAGCAGATAAGTGTCTTGTATCATATCTATAATTTTGATGAGCTCTACAGGAATTACAAACTATCTCAGATGTAAATGCTTGCGTATCCTATTACTCAAATTCACCAATAGGCTAGCTAGACCTTAGTTTCACCGCCTAGGTATGTTAGCAACACAGGGCTTGAAAGCATTGCCTGTATCACAAACAAAAACGAAACAATGCGTGGATTTATCTGGGAATAGGCTACTGAAGGGGCGAGCTATCTCGCTGGCGTGTTTAATTTGGTTCCTTGGTTAACATAATGTAGGCTAGGCTACGTTTTTTTGCACAAAATTGCGTCTGCTAATAAACTTAAACATAAACACAAACAAGCGTGATCTCCTGTGGAATCCCTGACTGCGCCTTCAACGTTAGCCTACTATTATTTGTTGACATGAAACCTGAGGGGTATTCCAGAAAGGAGGTTTAACAAACACTGAGATAAAACTTAACCTCTGGGTTGTCTGAACCTGTGGCGACTAAACCCGAGCTGTCGGTTCCAAAACACCGGTTACCAGTTAGTTCAATCAACCCTGTGTTAGATAACCTAAAGTTGTGCGCTTTCACGGCGAACTTATAAAGGCATCATCTATTGAGAGTCGAAACAATGAGTGAAACCGGCGAAACGAAGAGCACCGTATTTTTCAGAGGCGGAGTAGTCTAGGCTTACGAGGAGAGAACTGTAATAACAAAAAAAAAAGAGCAATACTTAAGCGCCTGCGTCCGAGACCTTTCTTGGCAGAGAATAGCCTAACTGACCGTGTAAATGCGTACGTTTAGGATAGCCTATTTAATGTCAAAGGCACAATTAAATAATTCACTGGACATCACGTATTGTATTGACTACTTTGAATGATGTTTTCTTAAACTAGCCTACCTTATCACAGATTGAGTGGGCCATAGAATTCTTTGAGAATCCCACATGTAATTTTCTATTTTAACACGGGTTCTGCAGCTGTGGGCCAAGTTAAACTTTTGCGCTCCATCTTGGGAAGGGTTAATGTCGGAAGGCATGGGTAGCCTATTGGACACATTTCAGTGCACATTTGGAAAATGTAATAAGTGATGCTGACCTGCCAGTTGGTGAAACTACACATTAATGATCCTCGTGGGTTTGTGTCCAGGAAAACGAATGAAGTTGCGCAGGGACTGCTTTAGCGCAAGGCAAACTTTACGCACTGACCGACAGCTTGCCGATATGCTCTGCGTCTCCAACACTACAAAAACTCCCAGTCGGAGAGCGTGTGTAGCCTATTAAAAAAATATTTTATCCCAAAATGCCATCAGCATTCTTAACCAAACTTAGTGACAACATGCATACCCGGCTGAGCTGTACAGCTATATTTAAACTTATTATACAATTTTCTATAGGCTATGTTTCCCCTTTTTTGTACTGTACTTGTTTTAATTATATCTTCAATGTGTCTGAGATGTTGTTTGTCCATCTGTCTGGTGAGCCAAACACAAATGTCCACTATGGTGTACCCACATTAAATATTTATTTTATTCTATTCTAATCCACCATGCTGCTTTTCAAGTAGCCTATATTTAGGATTCAGCTTAAAAACTCTAGCGCTCTTGAAAAACTCGTTTGGAAAATAATGGATAGGCTATCATGTGATGTCGTGGTCTTATCGCCCTCTCACGGTGAATTGCACGGATGAATATTACATGATTTTGTGCTTCTTTGTCAATCGGACCTTCGTCAAAATGAAACGCCATTGTGTGACAAGTATAAAAATAGCGGCCTGGTTGAACATGCACTGAAATAACCGAACATAATTTAACATAACCTGAACAAAACCTACCCCCTACCAGGTTAAGTAGGCTACAGAGCCTATGTTACCATAGTTACTTACATAGCCTGAGGGGTATTCCAGAAAGGAGGTTTAACAAACACTGAGATAAAACTTAACCTCTGGGTTGTCTGAACCTGTGGCGACTAAACCCGAGCTGTCGGTTCCAAAACACCGGTTACCAGTTAGTTCAATCAACCCTGTGTTAGATAACCTAGAGTTGTGCGCGTTCACGGCGAACTTATAAAGGCATCATCTATTGAGAGTCGAAATCATGAGTGAAACCGGCGAAAGGAATTGAGCACCGTATTTTTTAGAGGCGGAGTAGTCGAGGCTTACGAGGAGGAGGGAACTGTAATAACAAAAAAAGAGCAATACTTAAGCGCCTGCGTCCGAGACCTTGCTTGGCAGAGAATAGCCTAACTGACCGTGTAAATGCGTATGTTTAAGATAGCCTATTTAATGTCAAAAGAACAATTAAATAATTCACTGGACATCACGTATTGTATTGACTGCTTTGAATGATGCCTAGTTGTCACAGATTGAGTGGGCCATAGAATCCCAAATGTAATTGTCTATTTTAACGCGGGTCCTGCAGCTGTGGGCCAAGTTAAACTTTTGCGCTCCATCATCGGAAGGGTGAATGTCGGAAGGCACGGGTAGCCTATTGGACACATTTCGGTGCACATTTGGAAAAATTTAATAAGTGATGCTGACCTGCCAGTTGGTGAAACTACACTTTAATGATCCTCGTGGGTTTGTGTCCAGGAAAACGAATGAAGTTGCGCAGGAACTGCTTTAGCGCAAGCCAAACTTTACGCACCGACCGACAGCTTGCCGATAGGCTCTGCGTCTCCAACACTACAAAAACTCCCAGTCGGAGAGCGTGTGTAGCCTATTAAAAAATATTTTATCCCAAATGCCATCAGCATTCTTAACCAAACTTAGTGACAACATGCATACCCGGCTGAGCTGTACAGCTATATTTAAACGTATTTATTAATTTTCTATAGGCTATGTTTCCCCTTTTTTGTACTGTACTTGTTTTAATTAGCCTATATCTTCAATGTGTCTGAGATGTTGTTTGTCCATCTGTCTGGTGAGCCAAACACAAATGTCCATATGGTGTAGGCTAGCTAGCCTACGTTAAAGATTTATTTTATTCTATTCTAATCCACCATGCGTAATGTAGGGATGGAGAATGCTTTTCAAGTAGCCTATATTTAGGATTCAGCTGAAAAACTCTACCGCTCTTGAAAAACTCGTTTGGAAAAGAATGGATAGGCTATCATGTGATGTCGTGGTCTTATCGCCCTCTCACGGTGAATTGCACGGATGAATATTATATGATTTTGTGCTTCTTTGTCAATCGGACCTTCGTCAAAATGAAACGCCATTGCGTGACAAGTGTAAAAATAGCGGCCTGATTGAACATGCACTAAAATAACCGAACATAATTTAACATAACCTGAACAAAACCTACCCCCTACCAGGTTACGTTCAGAGCCTATGTTACCATAGTTACTTACATAGCCTGATCATTTTTTAGTTAAACCAGTTAAGCCAGTAAACCTGCTTTCTGGAATACCCCTCTGAACGAACGGCACCTGTTCCTGAAGTTCACTTGCGTCTATTTTTTTTTTTAATTAGGCAACTTTTTTTGCAGTGGGCTTGAATTCCAGGAGCGGCGCTGCGCCGCTGATGAATACATTGTAGGGGAAACACTGTTGTCAAGTCTCCAAAACAAGTGAATGTGAGGGTATTAAAGAAAACTTGAGGCACTCATGAGGTTTATACATTTTAAAAGCCTTTAATCTGCCTTTAGTAATGCCGAAAAGTGTAGGCATGTGTTACGTTGTTCCGCCTGTAGGGGGAGTAGAAAGGTGTTGGTGCTGTTGTGTTTTGTCTGCAGGTAGCTGCGTGCGCTGATTCAGGGGGCTGGACCTCCTGCTAAACCTATCCGCCACCTATCCATCCTGTCGGCCTCTCCCATCCCCTCGCCGCACTTCCTCATTGCTGGGGCGCATTGTCGAGACCGTCGGCACTTTGCTATTTGTTTTGACACTTATCCGCAGGGTGCGATTTGTAGGGGGGGATGGTGAGGATTTCCCCCCCTCTGGTTTTCCTATCCCTACTTCTGCTAAATTATTTTTATCGTCGGGGGGACAACATTTATCCCCCTCTGCCCCTCATATTGATTAATGCTACTTCATATACATGTAAGTAAAGCGTTGCAACGTGAGAACAGTCTAGTAGGCTAGCCTACATAATAATCTGACATCAGAAACGCACCGTCACAGTGGCTGCGTGATAATTTGGCCTTGAATGGGACATTTCAGAATGTCGAGTGTGTAATCCATCATAAATGGCTAGGTTCAATGGAAAAGTTAGCTGGACAAATTAAAGAAAACGAGAAGGATTCAGTAAAGCATAATAATGTTTTAGAACCTTCAAAATTAGAAAACTGATGCAACTGAGATGGAGGACAACTGCACGTAGAGTAGAACGTAGGCCTATTGTCCGAAGGAACCTACATTAAATGAGGAGATATTTGCTGATTGTCACAAAAAGTGTTACAGAAATTGCTTGGCATCGCTTATTCAATGGCTCTCTAACGAAACACCTGTAGTTTGCGGAGGACGAACGAGAAAGCACTCGTTTGATAAATCAGCCAGTAGTAGACAAATAATTTAGAAATAATCTGTACTGCAAAAACGAATGTTGGTGGGTATTTAAACTATCTAGCGGGTGTTTTAACAGCTGCAAGAAATAGAAGCTTCATGGTCTTTATGTTCTGGTTCGTAAATTATTTTCATAAAACTTCAAGTTGCCCTATAACTTTACTCTCCAAACTCTTCACTGCACTCTAGGCAATTAGCCTAACTGACAGTATGATAGGCTATTTATTTTCTGTAGGCTACAATAAACACATTTATTTTTTCAACTTTTGCAATATTACGCACTTGGCTACTGAACGCAAATCAGCAGGAGAGAGAATGCACGTAGCCTACGCAGCGTGTAGCGCAATGTGTAGGCTATTTGGTTACCAACTAACACTGTTAGCCAATGCACTAACTTAAGACTTTAGTGCCATCATATACAACGTTTTTTACACAACAAATACAGAAAGGATGGAGGCAGCAAAAGTAGAGAAGTCATTTCAGATGGGGCAAGAACAAAGTGAATTTGTATGCTTGTCAAAACGTAGTCCTACCCTGCATTAGAGGAGCTGATCATCATACCAAGCACACTCGCTGTTTAAAGTCATACACCACGGTAAACTAAAACTAAAATGTTACAAAGGTGGCAAAAATAATATAGGGTATTATTAGCCATGACATTACTAGGCTATGAATCGTTCGTTCATTTTTTTTTTTTAGGGGGGGGGGGGTTAACAAACTTATTCAAAATCACCCCCCCCCTCTGATTTTTACACAAATCGCACCCTGCTTATCCGTATAGTTAATCACATGGCTTAATTTGTTTAATTTATATTATAGTTTATGGTACTTGCGTTGGCGGTGACTTGGTGACTGGTTTACACTTTTTTGTATTATAGGTTTAGTTAGAGTAGGGAAGGAAGACACCGGAAGACTCACAAACTTTTCTGTATTTTGTTTTCAAACGCGAGCAGAAAGTAAATACCATCTTAGTCAGTAAGTCCAAGGGTTTTCTTTTACATTTTGTATTATTTTCACCACCACGTTATTCCGTCTGTCTGGGAGCTTTACTTTAATACATTTGTTAACTTTTCACTACGTCGACTCTATGGCTTTCCTTATGTTATGTTGAACCATTCTTTATGATATATGGTCACGTAACAGCATGTTTTTAAAAGAATAGCCATGTGAGATTAAAAGCTATTTAAACTAAACTTCATGAGTACCTCAAGTTTTCTTTAAAACATTTTTTTTTAATTTTTGGATCACTAAACTGAAGAGCACCAGAAGAACACCCAGTCCTATACCCTTGCAGTACTCTTGGTAAATTGTTTGTGGTTAAGTATGTATGTAAGTATATATATTCTTTTTATTTGCATTTATCCCAATCCGTGAAGTAGTGAAACACACTCAGCACACAGTGAACACACAGTGAGGTGAAGCACACACTAATCCCGGCGCAGTGAGCTGCCTGCAACAACAGCGGCGCTCAGGGAGCAGTGAGGGGTTAGGTGCCTTGCTCAAGGGCACTTCAGCCGTGCCTACTGGTCGGGGTTCGAACCAGCAACCCTCCAGTTAAGCGCTAACCAGTAGGCCACGGCTGCCCCCCAATGTGAGAGTAATTGAAATTACACATGCAAAGAGAGCATCAAACCATCAAGACATTTATCCTAAGGACTTAAAAGAAAATCTTTCATGTTCATGAATAGATTTGCAATGCACTCAAAACTTTATAAGGTTGTAAATATAATGACAGTTGTGCCACTGCCAGCAAGTGCTGTAGTGTCACCGCAACCTACATCCTCATTCACGAGCTGAGAAGCATTGCCAAGTGAAAGTACTAATCTGCAAATATGACAGGAATCTGTGTCCTTGTGGTGTTAGTTAATGATTTCCCTATTGTGCAAATAACAGTTGTCCCAAGAGGGTATCATTTCCTTGAGTGTGCATATGCTACATTCTTTGGTATGGGTACATTGAGTTCAACAAAGGCAATTGCAACTCAGACGTGCAACTCAGAGTTAAGTTCTCAAGGGCAGAACGGTGGAAGTCAAACATATATGGGAGTGCTAAGGGTGTTTAAGCATCTGTCCCTTTGTGCCCTTAATGTCCAAAGTGCCCTTGTGTATGTTCTAAGAGCCTTCTTATTATTATTATATATAAAATAAGATATATAATTGTTTTTATTAATATATTAATAAATGTGAAACTTGGTCAAGAAACTTGGTTGTTTAAATAAAACTGAGAGATGAGATTATTATCAAAGTCAGTTAAACCAAACAGTAGCCTACATTTTCCTAACCTGACTCTCGCCAGATGAATTTCGTTCCGCTTAGCTCCGGCTAGCTCCACTCACATCCATCTGGGACCTCTTCCGTTGAGAGTGATTTCTGCACCAGATTTTATGGTAGAGCCAATCAGGACGCAGTGCGGGAGTTTCATAGATGTGACATAGTGTAGAAGTGACTGTGAGACTGTTATCAGCATCACGGGTTGGCTTCGATGTGAGTGGTTGAAGTAGCACATCAATAGATGACGGACAAGTGGCTTATCCAATCATATGCAAGCATTTTTTGATTAGGCCCAGCCTTCTGAAGCAACACTTCAATGGATTGATCCCAGATGGATGAGTGGAGCTAGGCAGAACGAAATTCATCTGGCGAGAGTCAGGTTAACATTTTCCTAGCACAAGAAGAATTCAGGATAAATAAGATCAACTATGTATCTTGTCAGTTTATCAAAGTAATGTAGTATAAGGACATATCGATGTGAACTTTTTCACACCTCTGACGCACACTGACAACGAAAGAACCTTGGTAAAGTTTGCCTGAAATTCAAGAGAAATCTAGCTATGTTTTGAATGTCAGGCGAATATCTAATTTCAGGCTAACTTTACCGCGATGTTGGAGGAGACGTTGAGCAGGGTAAAGTAAAGTTATTAGCCAACCAGTGCTTAATTTGTAAAGTGGGAGGTGCCGGAGCGCAAAGGGGGGGGTGGATCCTGCGACTCAAAACGGGGATTTGAGGTTACGGCTCCCACACACAGCTGCGTTCCGTGAACGCATTCCAGTGGGTGTTCCCGACGGTAGCTATGCAAATGACTTGAAGTAAAACCGTAATGTGATTGGTTGGTGCCGTCCGTAGATTGGCTTGATTGGCCGGTGCCGTCTGTCGATGCAGCAACAGCTGAACTCCTCAACGCGAGCAGCGGGAGAAACGCGACGCGACGGACCCACAATTCAGTTCGGCAACGGATCACGTGAGCCCATTTAAAGTGAATGGGATGCGTCTCCAGCAACGCAATGCACGCAGCTGTGTGTGGGAGCCGTTACGGACCAACAACAAACATACCTGCGTACATAGCTCTGACTAAAAAAAACTAAACAATGCGGTGTGCACTGGCGCCTTAATGCAGGGGCTTACCTGGGCTTCAGCCCAGGGGCCTCGACCAATGAGGGGCCTCCTAATAATAATAATAATGATGATCCATAATATTAAACGGCCGTGTCCGTATTCGCGGCGTCAGTCATAGCCTACTCTGGAGCTAGCCTAATTGAGCACATCGCACGGTTCTACAATGACATCCATGCAGAGGCCCCCTTTGTCATCTCTTCTAAAGTGTAACAAAACTTAATAAATTCCAATGGGTGTGTAGAGGAGCTAGATGAGAGGCTGAAACTAAATGACAAACTTACAAACTCTGGAGATAACGTGGGTTGGATTGAAGCAACGATAAACGAATGCCGTGGATTCCTGTAACTGTCCATGAAAACAGAAGAAGGTTGGAGGTCGACCATCTGACCACGTGGTGCAGGGACAACAACCTCCTGCTGAACGTCAGCAAGACCAAAGAGATTGTTGCTGACTTCCGGAGAGGTCACACCCAACACCTGCCACTGACCATCGACGGTGCTGTGGTGGAGAGAGCGAGCAGCACCAAATTCCTGGGGGTGCACATCAGTGAAGACCTCTCCTGGACCACCAACACTGCATCACTGGCGAAGAGAGCTCAGCGCCGCCTGTACTTCCTGCGGAAACTCAGGCGAGCAAGTGCTCCACCAGCCATCATGACCACATTCTACCGAGGCACCATTGAGAGCATCCTCTCCAGCTGTATCGCTGTGTGGGGCGGAAGCTGCACTGAATACAACAGGAAAGCCCTGCAGCGCATAGTGAACACAGCTGGAAGGATTATTGGTGCTTCACTCCCCTCCCTGAAGAACATTTACACCACCCACCTCACCCGCAAGGCGACCAAAATTGTGAGTGATGCAAGTCACCCCGCTCACAATCTGTTTGATCTACTGCCCTCTGGGAAGAGGTACAGAAGCCTGCGCTCCCGCACTACCAGACTCACCAACAGCTTCATACACCAAGCTGTAAGGATGCTGAACTCTCTCCCCCCTCTCCCCCCTCCACCCTCAGCTACATAACATCCTGGACATTGGACCCAAAATGGCCGCCTGCACTACTCCACTTGCACACTTGCACACTTTACAACTTGGTGTTGTTGTCCTGAAAACACAACACTTCTGCTGCTCTTACATAACTTGCACCACTATGCCACTTTCTTTCTTACTTAGGTCAAACAGAACTACCCAAGCCTTTTATTGGCCTGACTTTGCACTAGTATTTTATTGACTGTCTATGCACAATTTCAACCAAATTTTGCTGCTCTTATTTTTTCATTATTATATGTGCCCTCTTATTTACTTATTTACTTACTTTTTTGTTTACTTGAATGTTATGTTTGTCTGTGGACCTAAATTGGCAAAATATGTCTTGTCTTCACCGTGGGATAGTGAGAAACGTAATTTCGATCTCTTTGTATGTCTGGAACATGTGAAGAAATTGACAATAAAGCTGACTTTGACTTTGACTTTGATATCGTAGCAAATAGCCTGGCAAATTTCACTTGTCTCACTGGAGTGAACGCAGAACATGGGCTGTTGCGCAAAGAAATGAATTAGTGATCAGCATCTCCCTTCACCAAAAGCTAAGTTTGTGCTAACCCATTCGCACAAATAATAGCCTATGCAGGGATTAAAATGAAAAAAAAATCGTTTGACTGAACTTTTTTCAGGTCATAAGTCATACGTTGTTCATATCTACCTATAGAGATAGCACCCCTATCGCGACCTATTGGTTTTTAATGTACAAAAAGATGCAAACAGCAAAGTAAAGCACCAAATAAACACCAAAACGAGGCTACAGGGTACTAAGTTACTATGTAATTAATGCCACCTACAGGTGAATGCATAGAACATAACAATCCTATGGTTTGTGTACCCTGTAGCCTCATTTTAGCCATGTGAATAAAGCGAATTGAGAGTGTTCTTGATTGAGATTGAGTTTTCCTGTTGAACAAAACAATATTTCAATACCATCCCTGACCATTGCTGATTAGCCATTGCTGTTCTTTTCTACTGCAGCAATATTGTAGAAACACACTCTTATTTAATTACTTCAGGCCAAAAGTGTTTAAAGGGGAGATTTTTTTTCTTGTTAATATGCAATTCAACACTAAGTAAAATCTATAAAATCAAGTTTGCAAGACTTCACATTTCCTCATCGAAGTAACGAATCAGAACAGTCTAGATATTGTTCATATTTCCATGTGTTGCCTCATCTGCATTTAATGAAAACATGGTAATTTTGAGTTTTACAGACAACTCAAGTTTTCCAATGAGCAGCAATACTGTGTGTGCTCATGCAGGAGGTCTGCGCATCTCATAACGACAATCGTGTTGCGCTATGAAAGAACATGCGTAGCCTACTTTCTGAGCGCAAACACGGTCAACCATAGATAAACGTAGCCTACCTCTGTCGTGGTGGCTAGTTGCACCAGGTAGGGAAGATGTCCTGAAGTGCAAGAACGTTAACCTTATGGCGGTCTTCTGATTGTTGGCGTGCTAAAACATTTTCCTATTGCATCCATAAACAATTTTCTTGCAGCAAACCGCGCAAAAGCAAACCCCTGGCACTTTATTTTTTTACACCATGGCTTGTTAGTTCTCCCCCCGTTTCCAACAGCCGCCCATCTCCATTTATTTTGTAACTTTTGACACCTGTGCCTTCCTTTATTGTTGTTTATGTAAAGCACATTGAATGCCCTCTGTGTATGAAATGCGCTATATAAATAAACTTGACTAGCAACGCATCCATGACAGCTAGTGGCCTTGCCAAATAGACGCACACAAATCATGACGCTAATATGCAAGGTTCTGGTAGGCCTACTGGTTATGGTTTTGTGCTATACATTAATAATAGCAAAGTTTTAAGTTGACTATTTTAATTGCATGGTTATTTTTTGTCAACATATGGTGTCTCGATGGTGTCACTATAATCCAACTTTGACCGTCCTCCAGACGTGTTCTTTTTTTTTTTAAGCAACCGCCCCAGGCCAATGAGACAAGCGTGTAGCTACAATATAAACAAAGCGAAACTCATGGCTGACGTATCTTCTTGAGCGGTCTCTGATTGAGACACAGAAAGTTCTCAAGAACACTATTAGGTCTTTAAACATTTACCATCACACACATTCATTCATCGGACCTAATATTTGTAGTTTTAAAAAAAGGAAAAGAAAAGGTGATAGACCCCCCTCCTATTTTTTTTTTCTCATCGGATCTGCATCGATCTCAAATATGACATTTCTAAAATCAAATTGACGGAAATCCGTCATACGACGGAGAACTTTAATCCTTGAGCCTATGTTATGTTTTCTCCATTGGTAACGTGAGATATGTCTCCATGTAGGGTAGTGATAATGCATAAGGTAGCCAATGTTCACGTCACATGAGCCAGCTGCTTGTTCTGTATATTTGCACGTATGTATATTTATGTCCCTCCCAAGCTGCGTTAAAATGGTGTGTTAAGTGGACAGAATTTCAAAAAACCTCCTGGGGAACACCCCGACACGACAAACACATGCACCTTTGAAAAGCTTGAAACATCCATATGTGTAGCCTAACGCATCTTTTAACTTAGCCAGCCAGTGTTGTAAAAGTTCAACGCAGGCTGACGTGATTAAAGAGGGCTTTATGTTCCTGTTTATGTAAAGGTTTTACATAGGCTCAATAATGATAGGCAACACTGCATGTTATAGGCTATATTAACCAAAAGCGCACGTTAAATAGGCGGGTCAGATCACGGGCCGGGTATCATTTAATCATAATTAATTTTTGCGGTTTGGGGGGGGGGGGGGGGCTTAAGGACATAGCCCAGAAAATATATATTGCATTGATGACCACCCAGTAATCAATAATCAACTAGATACAGCGTGGAATGATTAGTCATTTCTGATTGACACATCTGAATACCTATCTGAACCCCTAAACTCCCCCCGGACACCTCCCCCCAATCAAAACACATCGGAACTGACACATAATATGACACAGAGAGAGAGAGAGCGGGAGACACAAACACGCACGCGCGCGCACACAGACCGGGAAAACAGGAGATACAGGGGAACCAACAGAACAGTCCAACGGGGTTAATAGCCTCGGCACTAAAGTATGCTATATATTGCAATGGTGACCACCCACACCCAGTAATCAATGATCAACTAGATACAGCGTGGAAGCGCGATTTCTTCCTACCGTAGCCTAGGCCTACTTGTCCAAAATGGCCCATACAGCATCCAGACCCCCGGCCTCCATTACCCTGCTTCTTTTTCTACACCTATGTCCTTTAGAAATCCATGACGTAAGGAAAGTGGTTGAACCGGGCAAGCGGCGGGCCCTGATGACATTCCGCGGGCTATCGATGCAAAACTGCTGGCAAGGCGTCTCAACTTCTCTCTCCCCGAACAGCGCGTCACCCTCCTGTGACCAATATTGTGGATAAAGCACTTTCAAATCCTCGATTAGCTTGTTGTATCCTGTTTGGTCTTTCCCCTATTTCTAAAGACTAATAAGAAAGATATCAACATTGAACACTACAAAAACAGTAAATTATTACATTTTCGTTTAGGCGATTTATTTTTTTATATTGACTTAAACATGTTGAACATGTTCCCGCGTGTTCCGGCTCAAATTAAGCCCTGAGCCTATTCAGCTGATGTTGAAAAATAAACCGAGTAGCCTATAGCCTAAATTATCTCATCTAGTAGGCATAGCCTAGTGCCATTTCTTTTAAAACAATCCTGTTTGGTTTGCTAAAATTGCATCATTGGCAGAAACATGACGACCTGACAACAACGTTATCACTCGATTTTGTTTTTATCTAAACAAAAGCTCTCAAATTCTTTTCAAATGTCAAAAGGACAGCATCATTTTCAAAACATGTTGTTATTAAGGCATTTTGTCATGGGCGAATGTGTTTTCTGTCCTGGCTAAGGTTGCCAATGCCAACCGTCCCGAATTGTCCGGGACATCCCGCATTTTGGGTGATTTTGCTTTGTCCCGTCAGGGACAGCTCCAGTCCCGAATTTCAATCATAGCCTCGTCGGCCTTGTTAAGTTGTCAATGGCCAATAGTAGGCTAGCCTATACCTGTCAACACTCCCGTTTTTCCCGGGTTTCTCCCGTATTTCAAGGTCATCTCCCAGCACCCTCCCGTTTTGTTATTAGGCTACTCCCTGAAAACTCCCGTAATTTGCATGGCCATCAAACCTCATTTTAAAATCATTGATCCATTCAGGTTGCCAGATTGTGTATGAAATACACCTTACATATAGGCCTACACGATCACTTAGTTTCAATTTCAACCGTTTTGTCATAGGCTAAAACCTGGCAACCCAAAACCCAAATAACGAAGCGGGTGCCGACTGGCAGCCTGAGTCTCGTCGTAAGCAAGCGGGCTAGTTGAATGGCCTAGCCTACTCCAGAACTAGCTGTTGTGAAATTGTTGGGAATTTAATTGAATAACATATCACATAAACTGTTATTGAGTGTTGTTGATACACTGAACTTGTGCCCTCGGAACCAAATCTTTGGAGTTTTGGAAGTAAGTTCCTTGGATTGGTGATTCATACATTTTCACAGCTTAATAGAGAATTCCTGTCCTAACACATTTCTTTTCTAGTAAGTTAGGAAGTTTATGAGGCCTCGGCTCTACATTTTGAGAAAATAATCTTAAAGCATTATAGGCTACCACCTTTTGCCAAAGACAAAGATATAATTCTAATTAGCAACATCTTGAGGTACAAAGATTAAAAGATAGATTAATGTCAATTCAGGTTGCCGTTTACACAGTTAGATTATGTAGGTTACAGTATGTTTTCTTTTATAACTCATAATCATAATATTGAATTCTGCAGTGCAAGATGCCTCACTTTTGGGGTGGGGGGTAGTTGAGGTTGAATGTTAACATAACCCATTGCTGTTGCTGCTTCTGTATGTAAAAGTCAGATGGGCCTAGCCTACTTGGGAAGATTCTAACTATAGACCTATTTTGTGAGCCACTTGTCCATCACACTTGTCTTACAAGTAGTAAGTTGTCTGAAAAACTGAAAGTTACGCAATATTACGCAACGACCCGCCCATTTCAAGTCGTCTGATGAGAAGCGATCTCGTACAAACCTGTGGACCCCCAAGTTTGAGATCTTTCATATGACTTCAAAACAAAGAAGGCTGCGCCCTGTGTTTGTGTTAAGTAGCTGTGCTCTTTTACTCTTCTTTTACTACTTCTTTTTACTGTAGCAAATGTAAATATCGACTTCAATTACTCGTACACATTCCACCCGTCATGTTGTCTTGTTGTTAATGGAATATCGTGGAATGTGTTGGTAAAAACGGCAATGTTGCTGTGTTGCTAAAAACAAATGCTAGGCAACACTAGACGCTCGCAACTTGTGAAATGACGTAACTTCCTTGTCATAAGAACTGAGGGTCCTTTGACTTGTACAAGATCGCTTCAGAGGAGTTTAGGGGGGTGTACCGTCGCATAATTTTGCGCAATATCCTGTTTTTCGGACAACTTACTACTCGTAAGACGAGCACATTGGACAAATGGATCACACCATATAGCCCTAACTGTAGCCAACACTCCAGATGCAACACTGCATTGCACTGATCTTGCCATTTGCGGCAGGCTATGCTGCATGCCTGCATGTTGCAATCCTGGTACCTCCAACACTTGAACTGCTGTCGATTTAAGTTCCGAAGACATAAAGTAGCTTATTGTAATGTGTACTCAACAACACTCAATAACAATTTATATACAGACACTCAGATGTGAAATCACCAATCACTATATTTCTTCCCTAACAATTTGACAACAGCTACCTAGCCAGTTCTCAAGCATTCATCTTGCCCACTTCCTTGCAAGAGTAGCTGCGCAGTGCGCAAACGCTCGCCAACATGGGTTTGGGTTGCCACGTTTCATGACAAGTGGGTTAAAATGGTATGAAGTGAGTGATTTGTATGTATACAAATCGGATTGGATGCATCTGGCAACTTGGGAAATGTCAGATTAATATTGAAAACAAATGGATCCATGATAGACTATTCATAATAAAGTTTGATGGTCATGAAAATAAAACTGGAGGGCGCCAGGAGATGACTTTGAAATACGGGAGAAACCCAGGAAAATGGGATTGGCAAATATGTGCATTCTTGTTTTTGTGGTCTGTCAATTACCCCATGAAATAAAGCTTTTGCAGCACATCAGCTAGTCCATAGATGTTAGAAAGCTAGATACCGCATTGGGCTCCAGAGCGTACGTAAATAGTGCTGCCATCTTGGTGGGGGCACGATCACTGGACGCCAATGGAGAAAAGGGTGTCTCAGATTGCCGGCAAATGTTGTCCATATACAGTAAGGTGTTTGCCCCCAGCAATATGGCGGCCAATATGCCACCTAATAGAACTCGACGGACAATGCAGTATCTAGCTTTCTAATATCTATGGGCTACTCGATCACCACAGAACACCACCTAGCAGCAAGCTTTTATCAGTGCCAAGCCAACTGTGCAGTTGAAACCTGTTCAGAAAGAGACATTTGAAAATGATGTGGGAGCAGGTGGAGTGAATGTGTGAGCGATTAACGCTGTTCCATGAAGATTAATTAAATGTGCTCTAATTAAGGTGGAAATCATACTGGCAAACACTATTGAGGATCTTGAGAACTTTATTGATCACTGTTTTAATATGTCGACCAAACAAGATCCAAAGAGAAGTAGATCTGAACTATCAAGCGCAAGCGATGGCGAGACAACCAGCGGATTAACTGCAGGTGATCGGGCCATGCTGGAAGCCATGCATGAACAAATTAAACAACTAAAGAATCGGGATCTCTTACATGAAATGATTAAAGACATCGGTGATCTGAAGACGTCCGTTGACTTCACAAATAAATTAATTGAAGATCTAAAAAGTGAGAACGCCGCCTTAAAATCTACCGTTGATTCCTTGCAAATTGAAACGACGAGATTATCAAGCGAAAACAAACCATTGAAAGCAGAAGTATGCGAAACAACATGATAATCTGGGGAATTAATGAAGAAGAGAATCAAGATTATACTGCGACAGAAAACCTTGTAAAAGAATTCATGCAAAAGGATCTACAAATGTCGGAGGAGCAAGTTGGTAAGGCTGTGATTGAAAGAGCGCACAGGCTAGGCCGTAAGAAGGAACAACAAGGAAAATCGCAGGCTATTGTGGTGAATTTTCAGAACTATAAAGCCAAAATGGATGTAATGATGCGGGGGATCAAGCTGAAAGGCTCACACTATTCAATGTTTGATCAATTTCCTCGCGAAATTGTGGAGAGAAGACGCGCTCTTTACCCAATTATGAAAGAGCACAAGGATCAGACAATCAAGGTACGGCTGAATATGGATAAACTTTACATCAATGATCAGCTGTACTGCGATTCCAAAATTACTACATGGTTGTGAGTAACACTCTCATCACACTCTCATCACACAATGCACTCAAAACTTTATAAGGTTGTAAATATAATGACAGTTGTGCCACTGCCAGCCAGTGCTGTAGTGTCACCGCAACCTACATCCTCATTCACGAGCTGAGAAGCATTGCCAAGTGAAAGTACTAATCTGCAAATATGACAGGAATCTGTGTCCTTGTGGTGTTAGTTAATGATTTCCCTATTGTGCAAATAACAGTTGTCCCAAGAGGGTATCATTTCCTTGAGTGTGCATATGCTACATTCTTTGGTATGGGTACATTGAGTTCAACAAAGGCAATTGCAACTCAGACGTGCAACTCAGAGTTAAGTTCTCAAAGGCAGAACGGTGGAAGTCAAACATATATGGGAGTGCTAAGGGTGTTTAAGCATCTGTCCCTTTGTGCCCTTAATGTCCAAAGTGCCCTTGTGTATGTTCTAAGAGCCTTCTTATTATTATTATATATAAAATAAGATATATAATTGTTTTTATTAATATATTAATAAATGTGAAACTTGGTCAAGAAACTTGGTTGTTTAAATAAAACTGAGAGATGAGATTATTATCAAAGTCAGTTAAACCAAACAGTAGCCTACATTTTCCTAACCTGACTCTCGCCAGATGAATTTCGTTCCGCTTAACTCCGGCTAGCTCCACTCACATCCATCTGGGACCTCTTCCGTTGAGAGTGATTTCTGCACCAGATTTTATGGTAGAGCCAATCAGGACGCAGTGCGGGAGTTTCATAGATGTGACATAGTGTAGAAGTGACTGTGAGACTGTTATCAGCATCACGGGTTGGCTTCGATGTGAGTGGTTGAAGTAGCACATCAATAGATGACGGACAAGTGGCTTATCCAATCATATGCAAGCATTTTTTGATTAGGCCCAGCCTTCTGAAGCAACACTTCAATGGATTGATCCCAGATGGATGAGTGGAGCTAGGCAGAACGAAATTCATCTGGCGAGAGTCAGGTTAACATTTTCCTAGCACAAGAAGAATTCAGGATAAATAAGATCAACTATGTATCTTGTCAGTTTACCAAAGTAATGTAGTATAAGGACATATCGATGTGAACTTTTTCACACCTCTGACGCACACTGACAACGAAAGAACCTTGGTAAAGTTTGCCTGAAATTCAAGAGAAATCTAGCTATGTTTTGAATGTCAGGCGAATATCTAATTTCAGGCTAACTTTACCGCGATGTTGGAGGAGACGTTGAGCAGGGTAAAGTAAAGTTATTAGCCAACCAGTGCTTAATTTGTAAAGTGGGAGGTGCCGGAGCGCAAGGGGGGGGGGGGGTGGATCCTGCGACTCAAAACGGGGATTTGAGGTTACGGCTCCCACACACAGCTGCGTTCCGTGAACGCATTCCAGTGGGTGTTCCCGACGGTAGCTATGCAAATGACTTGAAGTAAAACCGTAATGTGATTGGTTGGTGCCGTCCGTAGATTGGCTTGATTGGCCGGTGCCGTCTGTCGATGCAGCAACAGCTGAACTCCTCAACGCGAGCAGCGGGAGAAACGCGACGCGACGGACCCACAATTCAGTTCGGCAACGGATCACGTGAGCCCATTTAAAGTCAATGGGATGCGTCTCCAGCAACGCGATGCATGCAGCTGTGTGTGGGAGCCGTTACGGACCAACAACAAACATACCTGCGTACATAGCTCTGACTAAAAAAAACTAAACAATGCGGTGTGCACTGGCGCCTTAATGCAGGGGCTTACCTGGGCTTCAGCCCAGGGGCCTCGACCAATGAGGGGCCTCCTAATAATAATAATAATGATGATCCATAATATTAAACGGCCGTGTCCGTATTCGCGGCGTCAGTCATAGCCTACTCTGGAGCTAGCCTAATTGAGCACATCGCACTGTTCTACAATGACATCCAAGCAGAGGCCCCCTTTGTCATCTCTTCTAAAGTGTAACAAAAACTTAATAAATTCCAATGGGTGTGTAGAGGAGCTAGATGAGAGGCTGAAACTAAATGACAAACTTACAAACTCTGGAGATAACGTGGGTTGGATTGAAGCAACGATAAACGAATGCCGTGGATTCCTGTAACTGTCCATGAAAACAGAAGGCAGGTAAATATCGTAGCAAATAGCCTGGCAAATTTCACTTGTCTCACTGGAGTGCACGCAGAACATGGGCTGTTGCGCAAAGAAATGAATTAGTGATCAGCATCTCCCTTCACCAAAAGCTAAGTTTGTGCTAACCCATTCGCACAAATAATAGCCTATGCAGGGATTAAAGTGAAAAAAAATCGTTTGACTGAACTTTTTTCAGGTCATAAGTCATACGTTGTTCATATCTACCTATAGAGATAGCACCCCTATCGCGACCTATTGGTTTTTAATGTACAAAAAGATGCAAACAGCAAAGTAAAGCACCAAATAAACACCAAAACGAGGCTACAGGGTACTAAGTTACTATGTAATTAATGCCACCTACAGGTGAATGCATAGAACATAACAATCCTATGGTTTGTGTACCCTGTAGCCTCGTTTTAGCCATATGAATAAGGCGAATTGAGAGTGTTCTTGATTGAGATTGAGTTTTCCTGTTAAACAAAACAATATTTCAATAACATCCCTGACCATTGCTGATTAGCCATTGCTGTTCTTTTCTACTGCAGCAATATTGTAGAAAGGCTTTAACACACTCTTATTTAATTACTTCAGGCCAAAAGTGTTTAAAGGGGAGATTTTTTTTCTTGTTAATATGCAATTCAACACTAAGTAAAATCTATAAAATCAAGTTTGCAAGACTTCACATTTCCTCATCAAAGTAACGAATCAGAACAGTCTAGATATTGTTCATATTTCCATGTGTTGCCTCATCTGCATTTAATGAAAACATGGTAATTTTGAGTTTTACAGACAACTCAAGTTTTCCAATGAGCAGCAATACTGTGTGTGCTCATGCAGGAGGTCTGCACATCTGATAACGACAATCGTGTTGCGCTATGAAAGAACATGCGTAGCCTACTTTCTGAGCGCAAACACGGTCAACCATAGATAAACGTAGCCTACCTCTGTCGTGGTGGCTAGTTGCACCAGGTAGGGAAGATGTCCTGAAGTGCAAGAACGTTAACCTTATGGCGGTCTTCTGATTGTTGGAGTGCTAAAACATTTTCCTATTGCATCCATAAACAATTTTCTTGCAGCAAACCGCGCAAAAGCAAACCCCTGGCACTTTATTTTTTTACACCATGGCTTGTTAGTTCTCCCCCGTTTCCAACAGCCGCCCATCTCAATTTATTTTGTAACTTTTGACACCTGTGCCTTCCTTTATTGTTGTTTATGTAAAGCACATTGATGTTTATATAAAGCACATTGAATGCCCTCTGTGTATGAAATGCGCTATATAAATAAACTTGACTAGCAACGCATCCATGACAGCTAGTGGCCTTGCCAAATAGACGCACACAAATCATGACGCTAATATGCAAGGTTCTGGTAGGCCTACTGGTTATGGTTTTGTGCTATACATTAATAATAGCAAAGTTTTAAGTTGACTATTTTAATTGCATGGTTATTTTTTGTCAACATATGGTGTCTCGATGGTGTCACTATAATCCAACTTTGACCGTCCTCCAGACGTGTTCTTTTTTTTTTTAAGCAACCGCCCCAGGCCAATGAGACAAGCGTGTAGCTACAATATAAACAAAGCGAAACTCATGGCTGACGTATCTTCTTGAGCGGTCTCTGATTGAGACACAGAAAGTTCTCAAGAACACTATTAGGTCTTTAAACATTTACCATCACACACATTCATTCATCGGACCTAATATTTGTAGTTTTAAAAAAAGGAAAAGAAAAGGTGATAGACCCCCCTCCTATTTTTTTTTCTCATCGGATCTGCATCGATCTCAAATATGACATTTCTAAAATCAAATTGACGGAAATCCGTCATACGACGGAGAACTTTAATCCTTGAGCCTATGTTATGTTTTCTCCATTGGTAACGTGAGATATGTCTCCATGTAGGGTAGTGATAATGCATAAGGTAGCCAATGTTCACGTCACATGAGCCAGCTGCTTGTTCTGTATATTTGCACGTATGTATATTTATGTCCCTCCCAAGCTGCGTTAAAATGGTGTGTTAAGTGGACAGAATTTCAAAAAACCTCCTGGGGAACACCCCGACACGACAAACACATGCACCTTTGAAAAGCTTGAAACATCCATATGTGTAGCCTAACGCATCTTTTAACTTAGCCAGCCAGTGTTGTAAGAGTTCAACGCAGGCTGACGTGATTAAAGAGGGCTTTATGTTCCTGTTTATGTAAAGGTTTTACATAGGCTCAATAATGATAGGCAACACTGCATGTTATAGGCTATATTAACCAAAAGCGCACGTTAAATAGGCGGGTCAGATCACGGGCCGGGTATCATTTAATCATAATTAATTTTTGCGGTTTGGGGGGGGGGGGCTTAAGGACATAGCCCAGAAAAAAAAAAACATATAGGCTATAGTATGCTATATATTGCATTGATGACCACCCAGTAATCAATAATCAACTAGATACAGCGTGGAATGATTAGTCATTTCTGATTGACACATCTGAATACCTATCTGAACCCCTAAACTCCCCCCGGACACCTCCCCCCAATCAAAACACATCGGAACTGACACATAATATGACACAGAGAGAGAGAGAGCGGGAGACACAAACACGCACGCGCGCGCACACAGACCGGGAAAACAGGAGATACAGGGGAACCAACAGAACAGTCCAACGGGGTTAATAGCCTCGGCACTAAAGTATGCTATATATTGCAATGGTGACCACCCACACCCAGTAATCAATGATCAACTAGATACAGCGTGGAAGCGCGATTTCTTCCTACCGTAGCCTAGGCCTACTTGTCCAAAATGGCCCATACAGCATCCAGACCCCCGGCCTCCATTACCCTGCTTCTTTTTCTACACCTATGTCCTTTAGAAATCCATGACCTCACGTAAGGAAAGTGGTTGAACCGGGCAAGCGGCGGGCCCTGATGACATTCCGCGGGCTATCGATGCAAAACTGCTGGCAAGGCGTCTCAACTTCTCTCTCCCCGAACAGCGCGTCACCCTCCTGTGACCAATATTGTGGATAAAGCACTTTCAAATCCTCGATTAGCTTGTTGTATCCTGTTTGGTCTTTCCCCTATTTCTAAAGACTAATAAGAAAGATATCAACATTGAACACTACAAAAACAGTAAATTATTTATTTTTCGTTTAGGCGATTTATTTTTTATATTGACTTAACCCTTAAAGGAGTACCGTCACATTGGTGTGACGGGAATGTTGAGAAATGAACATTCTAAAGAATATCTGGGTTCATTGAATTCAACATAGAATTTTAGAACCTTCAATTGTTGCGGAACTTAGAATGTTCAAAAACCTACACCTTTAAGGGTTAAACATGTTGAACATGTTCCGGCGTGTTCCGGCTCAAATTAAGCCCTGAGCCTATTCAGCTGATGTTGAAAAATAAACCGAGTATAGCCTAAATTATCTCATCTAGTAGGCATAGTGCCATTTCTTTTAAAACAATCCTGTTTGGTTTGCTAAAATTGCAGCATTGGCAGAAACATGACGACCTGACAACAACGTTATCACTCGATTTTGTTTTTATCTAAACAAAAGCTCTCAAATTCTTTTCAAATGTCAAAAGGACAGCATCATTTTCAAAACATGTTGTTATTAAGGCATTTTGTCATGGGCGAATGTGTTTTCTGTCCTGGCTAAGGTTGCCAATGCCAACCGTCCCGCATTTTGGGTGATTTTGATTTGTCCCGTCAGGGACAGCTCCAGTCCGGAATTTCAATCATAGGCTCGTCGGCCTTGTTAAGTTGTCAATGGCCAATAGTAGGCTAGCCTATACCTGTCAACACTCCCGTTTTTCCCGGGTTTCTCCCGTATTTCAAGGTCATCTCCCAGCACCCTCCCGTTTTGTTATTAGGCTACTCCCTGAAAACTCCCGTAATTTGCATGGCCATCAAACTTCATTTTAAAATCATTGATCCATTGAGGTTGCCAGATTGTGTATGAAATACACCTTACATATACACGATCACTTAGTTTCAATTTCAACCGTTTTGTCATAGGCTAAAACCTGGCAACCCAAAACCCAAATAAGGAAGCTGGTGCCGACTGCGCAGTCTGAGTCTCGTCGTAAGCAAGCGGGCTAGTTGAATGGCCTAGCCTACTCCAGAACTAGCTGTTGTGAAATTGTTGGGAATTTAATTGATTAACATAATCACATAAACTGTTATTGAGTGTTGTTGATACACTGAACTTGTGCCCTCGGAACCAAATCTTTGGAGTTTTGGAAGTAAGTTCCTTGGATTGGTGATTCATACATTTTCACAGCTTAATAGAGAATTCCTATCCTAACACATTTATTTTCTAGTAAGTTAGGAAGTTTATGAGGCCTCGGCTCTATATTTTGAGAAAATAATCTTAAAGCATTATAGGCTACCACCTTTTGCCAAAGACAAAGATATAATTCTAATTAGCAACATCTTGAGGTACAAAGATTAAAAGCTAGATTAATGTCAATTCAGGTTGCCGTTTACACAGTTAGATTGTGTAGGTTACAGTATGTTTTCTTTTATAACTCATAATCATAATATTGAATTCTGCAGTGCAAGATGCCTCACTTTTGGGGTGGGGGGTAGTTGAGGTTGAATGTTAACATAACCCATTGCTGTTGCTGCTTCTGTATGTAAAAGTCAGATGGGCCTAGCCTACTTGGGAAGATTCTAACTATAGACCTATTTTGTGAGCCACTTGTCCATCACACTTGTCTTACAAGTAGTAAGTTGTCTGAAAAACTGAAAGTTACGCAATATTACGCAACGACCCGCCCATTTCAAGTCGTCTGATGAGAAGCGATCTCGTACAAACCTGTGGACCCCCAAGTTCGAGATCTTTCATATGACTTCAAAACAAAGAAGGCTGCGCCCTGTGTTTGTGTTAAGTAGCTGTGCTCTTTTACTCTTCTTTTACTACTTCTTTTTACTGTAGCAAATGTAAATGTCGACTTCAATTACTCGTACACATTCCACCCGTCATGTTGTCTTGTTGTTAATGGAATATCGTGGAATGTGTTGTTTATCCGTTGGTGTTGGTAAAAACGGCAATGTTGCTGTGTTGCTAAAAACAAATGCTAGGCAACACTAGACGCTCGCAACTTGTGAAATGACGTAACTTCCTTGTCATAAGAACTCGCCGTGAACTGGGGGTCCTTTGACTTGTACAAGATCGCTTCAGAGGAGTTTAGGGGGGTGTACCGTCGCATAATTTTGCGCAATATCCTGTTTTTCGGACAACTTACTACTCGTAAGACGAGCACATTGGACAAATGGATCACACCATATAGCCCTAACTGTAGCCAACACTCCAGATGCAACACTGCATTGCACTGATCTTGCCATTTGTGGCAGGCTATGCTGCATGCCTGCATGTTGCAATCCTGGTACCTCCAACACTTGAACTGCTGTCGATTTAAGTTCCGAAGACATAAAGTAGCTTATTGTAATGTGTACTCAACAACACTCAATAACAATTTATATACAGACACTCAGATGTGAAATCACCAATCACTATATTTCTTCCCTAACAATTTGACAACAGCTACCTAGCCAGTTCTCAAGCATTCATCTTGCCCACTTCCTTGCAAGAGTAGCTGCGCAGTGCGCAAACGCTCGCCAACATGGGTTTGGGTTGCCACGTTTCATGACAAGTGGGTTAAAATGGTATGAAGTGAGTGATTTGTATGTATACAAATCGGATTGGATGCATCTGGCAACTTGGGAAATGTCAGATTAATATTGAAAACAAATGGATCCATGATAGACTATTCATAATAAAGTTTGATGGTCATGAAAATAAAACTGGAGGGCGCCAGGAGATGACTTTGAAATACGGGAGAAACCCAGGAAAACGGGATTGGCAAATATGTGCATTCTTGTTTTTGTGGTCTGTCAATTACCCCATGAAATAAAGCTTTTGCAGCACATCAGCTAGTCCATAGATGTTAGAAAGCTAGATACCGCATTGGGCTCCAGAGCGTACGTAAATAGTGCCGCCATCTTGGTGGGGGCACGATCACTGGACGCCAATGGAGAAAAGGGTGTCTCAGATTGCCGGCAAATGTTGTCCATATACAGTAAGGTGTTTGCCCCCAGCAATATGGCGGCCAATATGCCACCTAATAGAACTCGACGGACAATGCAGTATCTAGCTTTCTAATATCTATGGGCTACTCGATCACCACAGAACACCACCTAGCAGCAAGCTTTTATCAGTGCCAAGCCAACTGTGCAGTTGAAACCTGTTCAGAAAGAGACATTTGAAAATGATGTGGGAGCAGGTGGAGTGAATGTGTGAGCGATTAACGCTGTTCCATGAAGATTAATTAAATGTGCTCTAATTAAGGTGGAAATCATACTGGCAAACACTATTGAGGATCTTGAGAACTTTATTGATCACTGTTTTAATATGTCGACCAAACAAGATCCAAAGAGAAGTAGATCTGAACTATCAAGCGCAAGCGATGGCGAGACAACCAGCGGATTAACTGCAGGTGATCGGGCCATGCTGGAAGCCATGCATGAACAAATTAAACAACTAAAGAATCGGGATCTCTTACATGAAATGATTAAAGACATCGGTGATCTGAAGACGTCCGTTGACTTCACAAATAAATTAATTGAAGATCTAAAAAGTGAGAACGCCGCCTTAAAATCTACCGTTGATTCCTTGCAAATTGAAACGACGAGATTATCAAGCGAAAACAAACCATTGAAAGCAGAAATGTTGGATATACAGTGCCGAAGTATGCAAAACAACATGATAATCTGGGGAATTAATGAAGAAGAGAATGAAGATTATACTGCGACAGAAAACCTTGTAAAAGAATTCATGCAAAAGGATCTACAAATGTCGGAGGAGCAAGTTGGTAAGGCTGTGATTGAAAGAGCGCACAGGCTAGGCCATAAGAAGGAACAACAAGGAAAATCGCAGGCTATTGTGGTGAATTTTCAGAACTGTAAAGCCAAAATGGATGTAATGATGCGGGGGATCAAGCTGAAAGGCTCACACTATTCAATGTTTGATCAATTTCCTCGCGAAATTGTGGAGAGAAGACGCGCTCTTAACCCAATTATGAAAGAGCACAAGGATCAGACAATCAAGGTACGGCTGAATATGGATAAACTTTACATCAATGATCAGCTGTACTGCGATTCCAAAATTACTACATGGTTGTGAGTAACACTCTCATCACACTTGTCTGAACATGAAAAAATAAAAACACTAAAACAATGTTTAAACCTTCAGTTGATAGCTGTGAAAAGGAAGCAAAAGAAAAGAATCAAGATGTAAAAAGAGGGAAAAATAAGAACTAAACATTGATGAAATAATATTTTTGTTGAAACCTGGAAATTATTGAAAGACTCATGGAACTGTGTTTAGCGTTTGTTGTTGTTTTTGTTTATTGTTGGTTTTGTTTTGATCTATATTGCTGATTATTAGTTTGTTTGATGTTTTTTTTACCTTTGTGTTGTGGATGAATGATTCTTTTTAATAAACACTTGAATATAACTATGCAACATACAGAAATACATACTGAAGGAAGATGGATTATTTTGAAGTTTATTATTGATGACAAACAGATGTGTTTAATTTATATGGACCAAACTCAGACAGTTCAAGTTTTTTTGAAGATATAAACAAAATCATTAGTGGACCTAACTTCCTTAGTGATCACTATATAATGGTTGGTGACTATAACGTAACTCAAGTTAATATTTTGGATCGTAAAGGAAATAACTCTGTCAGCTATCATGTTCAAGCTCAAAAAGAGATAAAACTAATAATGGATGAAAAAGACTTGGTTGATATTTGGAGGCTAAAGTATCCTAATTTGCGAAGATCACATGGAGAAGGCAAAAGCAGGCCAGCAGAATTGATTATTTTCTCATATCATTCTCACTGACATCTAATGTGAAGCGGGTGATGATAGAGGACAAATTAAGATCGGACCACCAACTCATCTCATTACATATGCAAATGTCAGAATATCCTAGAGGACCTGGGTACTGGAAATTTAACCAAAAATTATTGAATGATGGTGTATTTGTAGAAAAAACGAAACAATTTATTATAGATTTTTTTATAGATAATGTTGAATCGGCAAACCCACTTATGGTTTGGGATACCTTTAAATGTGCCTTTAGAGGACATGTAATAAAATGGGCTTCACACAGACAAAAATTATATAAACAAAAAGAACAGAACATCAAAAAAGAAATTGAAGTTATGACTTTAGATATAGATTACATTACAATACATTTGGCTGACGCATTTTTAGCCAAAGCGACTAACAACATGGTAAACATTTTAAGTTTTAGAGCAATTCTCAACAATTTTAGGACAATTTAAAAACATTACAGTAAGAATAAGTGCATCAGTGAGTGCTGTTTTTAACAGTTACTTGTCAGTTTAAGACGGCTGGTGAGTGCTAGGATCAGTAAGACTTGTTGTAAGTGTTGCTATGAGAGGAGATGTTCTTTAAAGAGCTGGGTCTAAAGGAGTTTTTTGAAAATGGAGAAGGATGTCCCTGCCCTTGTAGGAACTGGCAGTGTGTTCCACCAACGATGAACAACAGATGAGAAAAGTTTGGATTGGCTTGAGCGTACCGGTGGTAGAGCTAAACGTCGTTCGTCTGAGGAGCGCAGCGGTCTGGAGGTAGCGTATGTCTGTATGAGGGCATTCAAGTAGGTGGGAGCAGAACCGGAGACTACTTTGTAGGCAAGCGTTAGAGCCTTGAATTTGATGCGGGCCGCCATAGGTAGCCAGTGTAGCTGGATGAGCAGCGGGGTAACATGTGCCCTTTTGGGTTGGTTGTAGACCAGGCGCGCCGCCGCGTTCTGGATCATCTGAAGTGGTTTCACTGCGCAGGCTGTGAGACCTGTCAGGAGGGCATTGCAGTAGTCGAGTCGTGAGATGACTATTGCCTGAACCAGAAGTTGGGTAGCATCTTGAGTCAAGTAAGTCCTGATTTTCCGTATGTTGTAGAGTGCGAAACGGCATGACCGGGCGACTGAGGCAACATGATCTGAGAAGTTTAGTTGGTTGTCGAGAACAACTCCTAGATTTCTTGCAGTCCTGGTAGGTGAAACAGACAGGGAGTCAAATTTGATGTTGATGTCGTGGTGTATGGTAGGTTTAGCTGGGAGGACCAGCAGTTCAGTCTTTGAGAGGTTCAGCTGGAGGTGGTGTGCCTTCATCCATGTAGCTATGTCTGAGAGGAAATCCGAGATCCGTGCTGAAACTAAGGGGTCATCAGGTGGAAAGGAAAGGATAGAGCTGTGTGTCGTCTGCATAGCAGTGGTATGAGAAGCCATGCGAACGGATAATCTGTCCCAAGGAGGTGGTGTAGATAGCAAAGAGAAGGGGGCCCAGCACTGAGCCCTGGGGGACCCCTGTGGTGAGATGGTGAGGTGCAGATAGCTGACCAAGCCATGATACGTTAAACGAACGTCCTGTGAGGTAGGATTCAAACCAGGAGAGAGCAGAACCGGAGATTCCCATGTTAGCGAGTATAGAGAGAAGGATGCGGTGATTAAGGCAGTGTCAAAGGCAGCCGATAAATCAAGCAGAATGAGTACTGATGACCGAGCGGTCGCCCTGGCTTCTTTTAAGGCTTCTGTTACAGACAGCAGAGCCGTTTCGGTAGAGTGGCCACTTTTGAACCCAGACTGATTTGGATCCAGAAGGTTGTTCTGTGAAAGGAAGTCGGAGACCTGTTTGGAGACTGCTCGTTCAATGCCTTTGGATAGGAAAGGCAGGAGTGAGACAGGGCGGTAGTTCTCGAGTTGAGCAGGGTTGAGAGAAGCTTTCTTAAGTAACGGTGTTACCCGGGCCATTTTGAACGCTGTTGGAAATGTGCCGGAGGTTAGCGAGGCATTGATCACATGTGTGATAGCTGGAGCGATGGTCGGGCTGATGGACTGAAGTAGGCTCGAGTCAGGAGTCAGTAGTCAGGAGTCTAGATACTTCACTCTCGGAGAGAGGCGTGAATGCTGAAAAAGATGTTCCAGCAGTCCCTAGAGGTTGTAGGAGTGCGGTATCTGAGTCAGATGCGTTGAGTGGGCATGTAGAGAATTGACTGCTGATTGCCACCACTTTGTTTGTAAAAAATAGATAAATCAGAAACACAGGTTAAGTTGGAGGAATTGGAGCAAAAGCAAAAAGAATATGAAAACCTTATTATAGAAAAATCTAATATTTCATACTTTAAATAAAAGGGCAACATGGATGGAAAAAGGGAAGAGGTGCAATAAATTCTTTTTAGAATTACAAAAAAGAAATATACCTAAAAAGAATATACAAAAACTTATTGTAGATGACTCAAATATACTGAGCACACCGACAGCAATCTTAAATGAAATGGAAAAATATTATAAAGAACTATTTACAGAAGATATAATAATGAATCTGGAAATTATCAAGAAATTGAAGAAGCTTTTTTCCCACAAAATTGTATTAAACTATCAGAAGAACAAAAACAAACATGTGAGGGTAAAATTACAAGTATCGAACTTCAACATGCAATCATGTCTTTTCAGAAAGGGAAAACTCCTGGTCTTGACAGAATTCCTGTGGAGATATACTAGATATTTTATGAGCAGATCAAAAACCCACTCATCATGTGTTTTAATTATTCATATGAGCAAGGTAATCTCTCTGGCACCCAAAGAGAGAGTGCAATCTCTGTGCTCTTAAAACAGGATTCAAATGGACACTATAAAGATCCAGTGCACTTAAAAAATTGGAGACCCCTAACATTGCAAAACTATGATACTAAAATATTGGCAAAATACATTGCAACACGGATTAAAAATGTTATACAAAATATAATAAATCAAGATCAAACAGGTTTCATACAAGGAAGGAATATTTCCAACAGTATTAGACAAGTATTAGAAATAATAGAATATTATGATAATAAAAAAAAGCCAGGATTAATTTTTGTTGCAGATTTTGAAAAAGCCTTTGATAAAATAAAATGGGACTTTTTATACAAATGTTTAAATTATTTTAATTTTGGGGAGACCCTGATAGCTTGGATCAAAGTGATCTACAATGGTTCAATAAGTAAAATAATGAACAACGGATATACTGTATGTCAAAGTCACACATCTAAGCCACCCTTAGATGTGTGACACCCCAATGTCACACATCTAAGCCACCCTACCCCCCACCCTGGACCCCTTCCAGTTTGCATACCGAGCCAAACGATCCACGGAGGATGCAATCTGCTCTGCCCTCCATCCAGCCCTCACCCACTTAGACAATAAAGACTCATATGTGAGAATGCTGTTCATAGACTTCAGTTCAGCATTCAATACCATAATACCACAACAACTCATCAGCAAACTGGACAAGCTAGGATTCAGTACCTCCCTCTGCAACTGGCTGCTGGATTTCCTGTTGCAGAGACCACAAGCAGTACGTGTCGGGGACAACACCTCCAGCACTCTGACCCTGAGCACTGGGGCCCCTCAAGGGTGTGTGCTCAGCCCCCTGCTCTTCACACTGCTAACACATGACTGTACAACCACTCACAGCTCCAACCATCTGGTGAAGTTTGCAGACGACACAACACTGGTGGGCCTCATCACTAAGGGCGATGAGGCTCACTACAGAGAAGAAGTAGACCTGCTGGCTAAATGGTGCAAAGACAATAACCTCCTGCTAAATGTCAGCAAGACCAAGGAGATTGTTGTCAACTTTCAGAGAGGCCACAAACAACTGCCACCACTGTCCATCGACGGAGATGCTGTGGAGAGAGTGAGCAGCACAAAATTTCTGGGGGTGCACATCAGCGACGACCTCTCCTGGACCACCAACACAGCATCACTGGCGAAGAAAGCCCAGCAGCGCCTCTACTTCTTGCGCAAATTGAAGAAGGCAAGTGCCACGCCTCCTGTCATGACTACATTCTACAGAGGGACCATCGAGAGCATCGTCTCCAGCAGCATCACAGTGTGGGGCGGAAGCTGCACAGATCAGAACAGGAAGACCCTCCAGCGCACTGTTAACACAGCTAAGAGGATCATTGGAGCACCACTCCCCTCCCTGCAGGACATTTACACCACCCGCCTCACCCGTAAAGCACTAATGATTGTCAAGGATACAACCCACCCTGCACACGAACTGTTCAGCCTCCTGCCCTCTGGAAAGCGGTACAGGAGCCTCCGCTCCCGCACCACCAGACTGGCAAGTAGCTTCATCCACCAAGCAATCAGGATGCTGAACACTCTACCCACTCTCCCATCACTGACAGCCCCCCCCACCCACCAGCCAACCAGGAACCTAGGAAACTAGGATCCTGTCTACCAAACCCCCCCCCCCCCCCCCCAACACCGCCATGTGGAACTGCACTGTGACTGCGCAGCCAAACGTGTTGCTGCTTCACATCAAGCCTGATATACTTGAATTACTGCATACTGCATATCAATGTAAATATACAGGACACACAAGCACAAGTTTAAACTTCATGTAACTGTTAAGACTATAGAAATATACAACACAACTACCTCTATTTGTTTTTTTATATATATGTCCTATATTTCTATTTTGATACATACATGTTCTATATTTCAGTCTTGCACTTTAATTTAATGTTTATTGTCTATGGCTATGTCCATAGTATGTCTATGTCTGTATTTAAAGCATGTCTATGTCTGCATGGGAAAGTAAGAAACGAAATTTCAATTCTTTGTATGACCAGTGCATGTAAAGAAATTGACAATAAAAGCCGACTTGACTTGACTTGACTCTAAAGGTTTCATTTAATGTAACCTTTAGTGAATGATACTGACCTTTACGTGTCTGTTGTAGCCCGGTCAGCACACAGAGCTTCTCAATTGGAATTGTGAGACTTAGGACTTCCAGCTGGGGGCGTAACTAGCAGCAGTTTACCAACGCTTCCAAAATCATTTTGATGGCACATAACCCCGAGAGAAAATCTTGTTTAGTGCTGCTTTAAACTTAAATTGGGAAATTTAGGTCAAAATTGTTTGACTTAAAACCAAATAGTTTCAGAAGTGCATCAATCTGGTAAAGAAAGGTTTTAAATGCAATTGTTTACTTAATTCCAAAGAAATACACATCCATGCCAGATTAGCGATTGTATTTGCATGCCCGTGTTTAAGGGACATTGTAATGGCCTCTTGGCCAGACGGACCTGCAGAGCAAATCTCAAATTTGCCAAAGGTTTGTATTGGTATTACCAGGCTATGTCTGTTGGGCTATCATCCTAAAATTCTCAGTTATCTTTTTTAGGCTTCCAATTTCCTGCCAGTTTACAACCAGTCTTGGTTAGATGTTTTAAAAAGACTCACTTGTCAAAAACACAGATACCTGAATGACACATTTCTAAAAAGATGTTATCCTGATAATGTTATATCAATCAGTCAGTTGTTTCATGTTAAATCCTCTTAAACCAAGCTATGTCTACCATCCGACTACAGCTGGAAACTATAACATTTCTGATTAAACAACTCAACATATAACTTAATGTTAGGAGATTGATGTGCAATAGCAACTGATCAAAACTGTACTTACTGTAGTAGTAGTGCTTTGTAGGGTCATTTCAAGAAGCCCATCACTGTTCCTCACTCCAACAGTACTAATTCAACACTCTTTCAGCATCAGCGTGACTTGATCAACCTGTTTTGAATTATTTTCCCTTTTCCTGCTTCTAGAAGGAGGTGGCATTGTTTCTGCTGAAGCATATCTATTATCTGTAACTTTATCAGAGGTGCATACCAGTAACAGACGGCCCTTAGCCACAGTGTTATCTCCAGTCGTCTTGTTAGATAATAGGTCATGTGTATCTACTTCATATCCTAAGTGTCAAACTATGAGTACTAATAGACTTATACTACTAGCAGTACTTGATAATAATAATAATAATAATAATAATAATAATAATAATATGTTTATTTTATATAGCGCCTTTCTCAAACCCAAGGTCGCTTTACATAGTAGGAAGGCAGGGAAACACAATAACAAACAAACAAACAATACAACAGAGACAAAGGCAGGGAAATACAATAACAAACAAACAAAACAATACAACAAAGACAAGTTATCTGTAGGAACTATGTGTTGGGTGTGGAGGAGAAGTGATCATTAAACAGAAAGGTCTCGAGATGTGCTTTGAAGAAAGGAAGAGAAGGACAGGCACGAAGGGGTTGAGGGAGGGAGTTCCAGAGTTTGGGGGCCAAGGCACTGAAGGACCTGCCACCCAGGGTGGAGAGTCTGGAGCGGGGGGGAAATTTCAAGAAAATAATTCACACACTAACAGTAAACAGGCTTGTTGTACATTTCAGTGAAGCTTGTCTGAATAATATCAAATAACACCATTGTTTTCCTCCTGACGGATCTCCGTCTCTTTCCTTGTCTGGATGACAAGGGAGGTATTTAACAGGAGGTATAAGGTACAAGCAAAGGGTCAACACTTTAATTTCTAAGTGTCTGTTACAGCAATAAATGTAGAAAACACATGGCATGTTCTTGGAACTAAAGTGTCTTATGACATTTTCACTACATATACTGTATTATTAAGCAGTAAGCCCCGAGAGGCTGTTCTATATCGTGAATATAACACAGTTGAGGGGTGTTGTTAGGCACAAAGCGAGTGAAGCAAAGCTGCTAATTAACTATTCCGCTAGCTCAGGTCACGTCTGTCAGTGGTGCTCACTAAAATCATTAAAGAACATTGCAAGACACTTATCTCTTCTATGATGACAGAAAGATTTTCTTCGACTTGTTAGTTTTTTGAACATTTATTTTATCTAATGACATAGAAAACATAATGAATTGCATCCACATATCCTTATGAATATGTGGGAAGGAGGTGGCATTGTTTCTGCTGAAGCATATGTATTAGCTGTAACTTTATCAGAGGTGCATACCAGTAACAGACGGCCCTTAGCCACAGTGTTGTCTCCAGTCGTCTTGTTAGATAATAGGTCATGTGTATACTTCATATCCTAAGTGTCAAACTAGGAGTACTACTAGCAGTACTTGAGAGCAGACATTAACTGTAAAGTGATATGTGAATGCATTTTCACCTGACACTCTTGAAAAATGTGATTTTCAGACAACACTAAGATAAGCTAAATCTATTGATAACATTTTCTTCATTTCCATTTTTGAATTCTCTCCATTTCATTTCATTTAATTAAAAACATGCCTACGCATTTCTGCATCCTCGTTGCTTCTGACTATCATGACCTTACTCTTTTTAGCATTAAAATTATGTTGTCCATGCCGTAATATATATATATATATATGTATGTGTGTGTATGTATTGTTGTCTTTCTTCTCCTTTTGCGAGAAGGGTCACGGCACCAAATGTTGTCTTTCTTCTCCTTTTGCGAGAAGGGTCACGGCACCAAATGTTGGATTCACGATCGTTTTGCGTTGTGTTTTAGTTCTGATGTCTGTACTGAAGATGGTCAATAAAGCTTGACGGCTGGATCAGGATCGGTGATTAAAAGAATTTATTGTAGATGGTACAACACTCACTAACCGAGCACAGGCTAAGTCTCAAACAGTAAAACTGCACAGAGTCTAACAGGTGTGGTAGTTAGTAGAAGCGGGCTGCTGCTGAGCGTCTTGGCATAAGATGCTCCCCGAGTCGCTTCCTCGATCCGTCTCCAAGTCCAAACCTGAGACAAAGCCTGTTATACTAAAATCATGTCAACGTAAATCATGCCAACGTGGAAGGTACCAGCCATAGCTCAAAAATAATAGGAAAAGTACTAGCCCTGAAAACAGAATAACAAGGTGATATCTCATTCTGCCCATGCTATGACTACGGCCAGGAACATGGCAGTCTGACCTGTTGATGGTAAATCCTATGTGCAGACACAAACAATGGCATGTACCTCTCCACGTCTCTACTACACACAAAAAGTAACACAAAAGTAACACAGATGAACACATCAGAATACATACAGAAATACCCCAGATTTCTACAGTATGTATATATGTATATATATTTGAAATTATATTTTACATTTGAAATGTTTTTATCTGTCCTTTCTATTTCTATTTTTTTAATGCATGACCTTTCTTTGTAAACTCGTCGTCATTGTAAATGAGGGAAACCTCAATGCCCTACGAGTATAAATAAAGGTTTGAATGAATGAAACAGAATTTCGGTATTTTTTTGGAGACCAGAACTACATGGACTAAGAATGACCAGATAATCTGCATACATGAGATGATTAGTATCTATCTATCTATCTATCTATCTATCTCTTAATCAGTTCCCAATTAGACAGCCAGTGTTACAACAATTCAATTGATTTGACATATCATCCACATACAGTATACATTAAATTATACAGGAGACAAAATTCCAGCTTGAGGAGCAACACCATTTACACAAAGAGGGGTGGATAAAGCACTTCCCCATTTAACCTGCATTGTCTAATGGGCAGAATCTATTCTAAGTATGTACCTTGAGACCCCTCTATCAAGAAGTTTTAGAAATAATTTTTCATGATTTATCCGATCAAAGCCTTAGATGCATCTATAAAACACATGAATACAGTAAAGTTTGGCTGCCATTATATGCCACCATTTCCTTTAAAGCAAAGATGCACATACTGTATCAGTGCCAAGTTTCCTGTTAAAACCAAACTGACTATCTGTAGTAATGACAACCATAATACAGTTTTTCTCAGTCGCTTTGGTACTTTCTAAGATCAGAATGAAAATTCTCATAACTATTAGTTCAACCTCCACAACATTTAGTCATTTGTGCACATCATAGTAGCAATTTCTCCTTCCTCTGAACAAATTGCAAATGCTTTTGAACATGTATCAGTTGCTTTGTCATGTCAGTCAAAATTATACTAATGGATGCTGAATAGTCGTTCCCAATAAAACTAACAGTCTTCATTTCATTGCTTGATTACATACAAAATTGGTGAACTAGTTATCAAAATCTGTCACAATGCTGTAGAATTGCAAAGAGCATACAATTAAAATGTATGTATTCAGTGTCTTGTACTCAGGGCTTAATTTGATCCGGAACACGCCGGAACATGTTCCGGCACCTCCAACGTTGGATCCGGAACCTTTTTTATTGGATCCGTCAATTAAGTCAATATAAAAAATAAATCGCCTGAACGAAAAATAAATAAATTACTGTTTGTGTAGTCTTCAATGTTGATATATTTCTTAGGGAAAAGACCAAACAGGATACAACAAGCTAATCGAGGATTTGAAAGTGCTTTATCCACAATATTGGTCACAGGAGGGTGACGCGCTGTTCGGGGAGAGAGAAGTTACAGTTTTTCTCAGTCGCTTTGGTGCTTTTTTCAGATCAGAATGAAAATTCTCATAACTATTATTTCAACCTCCACAACATTTAGTCATTTGTGCACATTATAGTAGTAATTTCTCCTTCCTCTGAACAAATTGCAAATGCTTTTGGACATGTATCAGTTGCTTTCATACAATTCTCTGCTGTTTTTTAACATTATCATTTGCTTATGTCATGTCAGTCAAAATTAACTATACTTACGGATGCTGAATAGTTGTTCCCAATAAAACTAATAGTCTTCATTTCATTGCTTGAGTCATTACATACAAAATTGTTGAACTAGTTATCAAATTCTGTCACAATGCTGTAGAATTGCAAAGAGCATACAGTAAAAATTTACGTATTCAGTGTCTTGTACTCACTTACTCCCCTAATGTGTAACTTTACTGTAGTTTTCAAATGGCTGTACAAGTATTGTATAGTGCTGTCTTGAGCATGTTCAGGTAGTGTCACCGAGTTCTGACCTTTTTTTTGCATTGGAAAACACTGAGAGAACTGTCATAATGAAAACATGACAAAGCCATTTGACTATCTTGTTCATAAATGATGGTGTCAAGACCTCTCATTTTGATGACACTGACAGTTTCATTGACATAAATACTTGCTTTTGAGGAATGGACTATCTATTTTGAGCAAGTGACGTGCTATTGCAGGTCATCCACTAGGTTTTGCAGTTTGCACTAATTGTTTTGAGAAATGCACTAACTGCTGTGCAAATGTTAATAGTGATGTGAGAAAAGCACCAAAGCGACTGAGAAAAACTGTAAGACGCTCTGCCAGCAGTTTTGCATCGATAGCCCGCGGAATGTCATCAGGGCTTACCATCTCCTCCCCATTTGCCTTGTCGGCCCGCCGCTTGCCCGGTTCAACCCCTTTCCTTACGTGAGTTCATGGATTTCTAAAGGACATAGGTGTAGAAAATTAAGTAGGGTAATGGAGGCCGGGGGGCGAATTGTTTTTTTTGTAGAGTGGTAGCGGAAGACTGTCTGTGATTGGCCAATATCGCCCTACTCTGTCTGTGATTGGCTGGGATATGCATGAGAATACGCCCTACTCTGTCTGTGATTGGCTGGGGTTATGCATGATTGACAGTTGCTGCCTCTCTGGCTAAATCGGACGAGAACGTTAAAAAAATCAAAAGACAAAACTGATGGGCTTCTATCACTAGTATCAGCCATGGGGAATTATAAAATATCCCACCTAAATGTCTGACTATGACATGTTTTAAGCCTGCAGCAAATATACAGTCCTAAACTCCTGTTAATAAATTATGTCAGTTCAATTTTATATTACCCTGATAACCTAGTTACCTTAATGCTATCCCTGCTATCTAACACTACAGGTTGCTATGCTATCTAGCACTACAGGTTGCTATGCAGTTTGGTTCTGGCTCAGTAGCTAGCACTATATCAGTAGGGAATTTATAAAAATAAGTTGGGGGGAAACCCCCCAAACCCCCTTAAATACCGTAACACTTATTCATCATGTTGACAACATAGACTGTAAACAAGCTATTTTACAGTATTTGGTTGACAACTTCAACCCTAACCTTAATCAATGCAATCCTTGTTAGCTACAGGTTGCTATGCTAGTTGTCAGTTAGACTCTGGCTCACGAAGTTTAGATAGCAGTACTACTACCCATATATATATATATATATATATATATATAGAACACCTATCAGTAGGGAATTTAAAAAGTTGGGGGGTAACCCCCCAAACCCCCCTAATACAAACAACCTATTTTAAAATTGTTTCAACGTCCACCATCAGAATGATGATTTGATTACTACCCATCTCCATAGAAACGGACGCGGTAGTAGCCTTCTAGCCTCAGCTGGCCAATCACAGGGCGAGTAGGGCGGGACTCTTCCCCTACCACCCTACAAAAAAAAAATCGCGGCCGGGGGTCTGGATGCTGTATGGGCCATTTTGGACAAGTAGGCTACGGTAGGAAGAAATCGCGCTTCCATGCTGTATATAGTTGATCATTGATTACTGGGTGTGGGTGGTCATCATTGCAATATATAGCATACAGTACTTAAGCGCCGAGGCTATTAGCCCCTTGTTCTTCTACCCCTTGCGTCGCGAGGAACCAATCACATCGGTGTATCTGATATAGGCGGGCCAGAGGCGAGCTAAACAGATGACGACAGCGCTGCAACGAATCAGTCAGTAGGCTAAACATTGGTCGTAGTGTTATCCAATTCCGTCGAAGTCCGGAATCAGTCAGTAAACATTGGTCGTAGTGTTATCCAATTGTGTGCAGTGAGATTTTCAAATGCATGCCAGACCCTTAATCTTTCTTTACAGAGACTTTACAGCTTACTGGGCATCAGAAGAGCAATCTTCAGATAAGGGAAAAATACTTTTCAAACACTTCTATACACCAAAGAACAAGACCATGCTGCTACATACGTACCAATGCACTGATTGCTGCCACTTGGTTCGTATTGATCACTTGATATCCATTCAGGCAAGAACAATTATAGCTTCCATTATAGTTGACACAGTTTGAGTTGGCTCCACATTCATTTATATCTGAAAGAGAGTGGCAGTGGCTTAAAGTTGCAATTTACTTTGATGTACCAGGCTTGCCCCAAAGGCTTTCACTATAAGCTAAATTACTGTAAATGCATATTCCGGTCTTCTTCAAAACAACTTTGATTAACATGCTTTGGTCCCCTAACAAAGGTTTACACTAATTTTCATCCAAAAATAGACCTTATGTTGACATTAGACTGGAGTTGTCCTTTAAAATGAATGGCAAAGTGCAATTTCTAAAGTCTAAACAAAAGCCAATTTACCTTCCTAATTTTTAAAACAGTTGTGGGTTCAATTCCCGGCTTCCTGCATTGTCCCCTTTAACATAGCACTTACTGTAACCATGAGTTATTCTGGGGAGAATGGCCATTGTAATGCAATTGACATATGTAAGTCGCTTTGGATAAAAACGTCAACTAAATTAATCAATCTAAATGTAAGTTTGCATAACCTTTGAATTAGAGCCTTGATCTTACTGTTGGTCAGAGCAGTGTGACAGAGCTTCATCAAATTATCTCACCTGTACAGGAATTGTTAGCACTACTCCGCACACTTGGATCAGTCACATTATATCCACTCAAGCATGAGCAGCTGTAGTCTCCAATGGTGTTGTTGCAGACTGAGTTTGGACCACAGATTGACGGTGTCTGAAGGCATTCATCCACATCTAAAAAATATAAGGTCAACAGTATTGTATTGATAAAAATGGTCAAGTATAATTCAACTAAACTCAGAAAGCGTTCACGTCTTCATTTACCTGTACATTGATTGCGGTCACTTATGGTTTGATTTGGTCACTTGATATCCACTCAGGCAGAAACAGTTGTAGCTTCCATTGTAATTGGCACAGTTTGAGTTGTGTCCACAAACGTTTGGTAACTCAACACATTCATTTATATCTGATCAAGTGTATTTCAAAGCAAAAAAAAATAAAAAAAATAAAAATACTTCTTCATGAACCACTTCATGCAATAACATAAAGTTCTGTCAAAATAGTTATATCATTTTTATTAAGCAAAAGCTTTTACACAAAGGAACTAAGAAACTAAAGAACTACCTGTAATTAAGTAACAAACTAAACACTTTACTGTATCTTGCTGTTGTTCCAATCTTCTTCTATCAGCTAAAGGCGCAGCTTCACACTGCTTCACCAAATTATCGTACCTGTACAGGGATTGGCATCACTGCTCTTCAAACTCAGATCAGTCACATTATATCCACTCCAGCATGTACAGTTGTAGTCTCCAATGGTGTTGTTGCAGACTGAGTTTGGACCACAGACTGACGGTGTCTGAAGGCATTCATCCACATCTAAAAACACAAGATAAAAACATTATATTTAAAAAGGAAATGCTTGTGTAGAAGAATGCACTGGAATCTACATGTACTATGTCTATATGTACATCCATTTACCAGTGCACGGATTGCTGCCACTAATGGTTTGGTTTGCATTGGTCACTTGATATCCAATCAGGCAGGAACAGTTGAAGGTTGCATTGAAATTGGCACAGTCTGAGTTAGGTCCACATATGTCTGGAATTGCCACACATTCATTTATATCTGAAAGAGAGTGAAAGGAATAAATTCATTGGAACGTTAACCAAAAGCAACATAATCTGTGCAAAGGCAGGTTTGATAATGATTTCAGAACACCAGCTGGTAAACTGGACTTATGGAGCCGTTAACACCAATATTTCAGTCAAAGTTCTGCCGTGATGTGACAATATCCTCACCTGTACAGGGATTGCCAGCATTACTCTTCAAACTTGGATCAGTCACATTGTATCCACTCCAGCATGTACAGTTGTAGTCTCCAATGGTGTTGTTGCAGACTGAGTTTGGACCACAGACTGATGGGGTCTGAAGGCATTCATTCACATCTAAAAACAAGGTCAACAAAATCATATTTTAAAAGGGAAAATAAATCAAAATGTCCACTCAGATAGGAAGAGTGGCATTGTCATTTGTGCAGTAAAAAAATCCTCAGTCTTTGCACTAAAACAGATGTTCCTTGTATGACTGTAGGCACTGAGTTGTAAAATCTGTACCATGTGGTTCAGTATGAAAGAACAAATCTATACATTCATTTACAAAGTACAAGGAGAACAGATAGAGTGTTAGAGGGTGTTAGAGATATCAGGTAAAGGGGTGCTCTCAGAAGAGTCAAGAGATTCTTGAATATGGAGAGGGATGGTCAAGCCGATATGGTCAAGGTCAATGTAATTTATTTACGTAAACGTAATTTACATTATACTCAGTTTTGGTTGATGAGAAAGTACTTACCTCCTATAAAAATAGTGTGAATTTGCATATTTGCCTCTAACATAATGGTAGCAAACATGTAGCTCTGTAAAAGGAAAAGTCTGTAATTCTGGAAAAAGGTTGTTGTGATTTGAACTCCAAAGGAAATTAAATGACTCCTCTTCTTTCGTTGTTCTAGAAGCAATGTGTTGATTGGCTAGAATCGTGTACGTAGAGATTGGTCCAAGACAATTTGTTTCCCCATTTCCCAACAAAGCTAAAACTATGACACAAGAGTGCTTCTAAGCAGATAAACAGACCTTTTACTGTAGCTCACCTTTACAAGGATTACTTTCACTTATTCTTTGACTGATGTTTGTAACTTGGTATCCATTCCAGCATATGCAATTGTAATCTCCATCAGTGTTGTTGCAGACTGAGTTTGGACCACAAACTGACCGGGTCTGAAGGCATTCATCTACATCTAAAACAGTACGATTGAGTTTTAAGGACATGTACAAATACAATATTCAAACTATTTTCAAAGTGCATTCAGAATAATTAGAAAAAAGATATTATTAACTTTACCTGGACAATCGCTGAAGTCTGTTGGAAAAATATCAGGAAATTTAAGTTGAAGGATGAGAAATATCACAAAAAATATTTAATAATTATTCTTGTGACCAAAAGAAATCTCTAGAAATGTTTGAACATTCTGTAGTGATTGAGAATGAGTTCTTGGGGTCATATTCCAAAAAATGTTACGAAACATCATGAAAATTTGCTTTGTTTGATTAACCGGGACCTGAGTACTAAAACTCGGACGTAACGCAGAATATTGAAAAAAGGGGGCACCAAGGCCACAGTAGCCTGTGAACCTCCGATTTTCAAAGGGGTATCACGGCCAACACAGGGGGCAACTCTTCTCTTCAATTTCCCTTTCAAATGACTTTTTATTATCTGAAGACATCGATCACAAGAATCTAACATTCTAAGCAACAGCAAAGCAAAGCAACTTCACTTGCATTTGGAAGGGTACTAAAAATGTGTGCAGCAGCTAACCAAAGTGTAGTCGGTTCTCCCGCCATGGTTTTGGAAATCACACCTGCTGCATCTGAAGGCCCACGCATAATACGACTATCACTCTACACGCCCCCTGTTGCACGTCACGTTTTAATTTGCTAGCTGATCCTGCCTCCTGGCTCCCCAAAATGCCGGATCATGTGAACAGATCAGCAGGCCGGAAAATTTTCACCTCATTTTCAGATACACGATGCTGCAAAAAGACGTCTCCCCTTCCCGCAAATTTTGCGTGATCTCTGTGTGAAAAGGGCTTTTGCTTCTACATAAAAATGTAGGAATGACAATAAATCCTCTTGAATCTTACATTTTTGTCATTAGGCCTACTTGTTTTGGGCTGGCAAAACTGTCTGTCATCTGGAATGGCATTGATGCATCCACATGTGTTGTTGATGATGTCATCACAGTGTCCATATGTCTGGCATTTGTCACAAGACCAATAAAATTCACTTTCACATTTGCACTGGTATGAAGTGCCATTGGGTGAACACACTAGGAGGGAAATAATAAAAGTCAGTTTTATAATAATACAAAAGCCACAGAACAGTTCAATAATCCTTAAAATGGTCTCTACATTTTCAAAATATACATGACATGACCGGTCATGAAGAAAAATATGGAAGTAGAGACATTTGCATGTACACTGTTGCTCTGATTAAAAAAAAAACCAATGCAACCTATTCTCAGCTGGTATTCTGTCTATAAAATGACCGGTAGTGTACAGTAGATAAAAAAAAAAACAGGCAGGAATATAAAGAACATAATAATAGCTAATAGGTGATGATAATAGACACAAAGTCAAATATGTAATTAAGAATAACCAAACCTGTTGTGATATAAGCGTCAGTTATTTCAGATAGGTTATCTACAGACAATGAGAGGCCATTCAGAATGTTCCTTAGTTGATCCACAATTTCAGAAGTTGCGTTGAGCTCAAATTCAATTTTGTAGTAAAGAAGTTCTAGAGATAATGTCAGATTATGAAAATGTCAGGTGGGAAAGAATGTAACACATTAGTAAAGCTCTACATTAGGTCATTGATGATCGTAACCAACAAAATAATCAACCTGTACAAGGATTATCAACACTACTCAGCAGACTGGTGTTGATGACCTGATATCCACTCTGGCATGTGCAATTATAGCCTCCAACCGTGTTACTGCAGACTGAGTTTGGACCACAGATCGATGAAGATTGAAGACATTCGTCAACGTCTGTATAACGTCAAGCAATTCATGTTAGCAATTTATCAATACGAAATGGAGAACAAGTTAAGTTACAGTATGCAACAAAATGTGAAAGAGCCTCTCAAAGGTCTTTACTTCTTTACTGATAGTCTTTACTATCATTAGATAATATTAATAAATTACTTACAAGTCATACATACATAAGTACTAAAAGTCATACATACATAAGTACTTACCATACCATTTACCATATTGTAAATGCATAAAAAAAAACATTTACAAGGATTTACTAAATGGTTAGGTATACATACAGTAGCCATCAGATAACACTAGGCCTAATAGATTACTGACACGTAGTAGGGTTAATATCTATATCTATTTTCATTTCGGCAAATAGATTGCCCTAAATCCTCTACATGCTACCTTTACAGCTTACTGGGCATCAGAAGGGCACACATCTTCAGATAAGGGAAAATAGATAAGGGAAAAAACTCTTCTATACACAAAGAACACGGCCGTGCTGCTACATACGTACCAATGCACTGATTGCTGTCACTTATGGTTTGGTTCGTATTGGTCACTCGATATCCATTCAGGCAGGAACAATTATAGCTTCCATCATAATTCACGTCACAGTTTGAGTTGGCTCCACATACATTCGGTATCACAGCACATTCATTAATGTCTGAAAGAGTGTCAGAGGTGTAAAGTAGCAAGCTTTCCCCAAACACTATCGCTATATGCTATTTAAGCAATATGACACGAGTGGGAGTGGGGTTGGTAAAGTAAAAGGCCGGAGGTACCAGGCCAAGTGCCCAGGGCAATTTGTATCTAAGATTCAAAATTGTGTTTTTTATTGTTTATTTTCATTTGTTCTCATTCATCCTCCACCCACAAAAATAGTTATAATTTTTAGCCTTGACTTGTATCAATGACAAGCAGCTTGACACCACTCGAGGGACGTACGATGCTTGAACGTGAACTAGAAAAAAATGATCCAACATGGCGAAGCTAACTCTAAAACATAAGGTCAGGGTTTGATAAATCTAAAAACTTTGGTTTTGTAACCAAAAAATACTTCTAAGCTCAATTACGATCTATCTGCCAGCCACCTACTTTGTGTTTTTCTCACTCCAAGATGACTCAAATCGTTGCCCTCACGCTACATGTGTGGAGTGATTACTTAAACAGTATGACACGAGTTGGAGTGGGGATGGTAAAGGATATCGCCACGGCTGTAATTCGGCCGTAGGTACGCCAAGTAGGTAAAGGCAATCTCAGTCTCTTTGAATGAGAGCCTTTGGTATCTAAGCCTCGATCTTGCTGTTGCTCTGAGCTTGTGCTACCAGTTCGGTCAGAGCAGCATGACAGATTGTCATCAAATTATCTCACCTGCACATGGATTGTTATTATCACTACTCTTCAAACTTGGATCAGTCACATTATATCCACTCAAGCACGAGCAGCTGTAGTCTCCAATGGTGTTGTTGCAGACTGAGTTTGGACCACAGACTGGTGGGGTCTGAAGGCATTCATCCACATCTAAAAACAACAATGTTCTGTTGAAAAAATGACCGCCGTCATGCTATCCGGCAAAAGATTCTTTGGACGCCGCCATTGGCCGAATACCGGCGCCCATTGACTTACATTGAACACATGTAAACAAAACGTAAATGATGTGCTCAAACTAACGCCGCTGACTTATGACAAAAACCATTCCACTTTGATACGAAACTACATTTTTGTACAACATTTATCCAGCAAAAATTACAGAATTTGGATTAAGTAATGTGAAGAAATATCGATATTAAGAAAATTGCCGCTGCGTGACGCCGAGTTAATGGCATTTCCCCTTGTCCATGAGTCACGTATAACAGGTCACGTCGGTGGCCGTTATCCCTCACATGTCAGAGTAATGACATTGAAAAACGTACCTTTATATTACATTACAATTTATAAAGGAACGAAATGTCAAAAGAATTAAGCAATATGTTTGCTGGATGACACGAATATTAGTAAGGAAAAACAAGATTTTTACCGTAATGTCCAGTGAAATTACATATGTTGTGACGCTATTGCGCGGCACGGCCAGCAGATGACATCACTGCACTACAGCAACCAGGAACCAACAATAAACCTAGACACTCGAGATTCTAGGGCCGTTGTCAGCCACAACGCATCATCTGAAAATCTGAATTGTGAAGTAGACCTACTCCATAGTAGGCCTGTCAAACTCGATTCCTTTTAAGGATCCGGGTTATTCTGAGTCACTCACTAAACTGATCCGGGTTGAACGAGTCACTTGAGTCACTTGAGTCAGTATTGCTAAATCGCAAAGAAATTCAGTCCTACGTTCAAGCAGTGCAGTGGGGTGCTTCATTTCGTTAAGTGCCTTCTCATGTTGGATGTGGATCCTCCATGATTTGAAACCAGGTTTTTGCAGTACTTGCATTTAGCCTAAGAGTTTTGGTCTCCTGGTCAAAGTGCATCCACACATTGTTCATCTTTTTGGTGCTCATGTTCAGAAACTTTGATATTATTGACAGGGAGGGTAGCCTATATTATAATAATTAATTATTTGTTGTTGTTTTGTTAACAATAGAAAATTTGCCTAGGTCTAATGCTACTCTGCTACAATGTTTATTACCAGTACTATATACTAATAGTAGGCTACTAGGAATCTATTCTAATAGGTATTATAGGCAGCTAATAGGCCTACTAGGCAACTAATATTATTAGCCTATTAATCATAGCTATACATATATATATATATATATATATATATATATATATATATATATATATATATATATATATATATATATATATCATGTTAGGTAGCCTAATATAATATCATATATAATATAATATAATATAATATAAAATAGCCTAATATAATAGCATCAAAATCTCCACCCACTCACGGGAAAGAAAGCAGTTTGAGCCAGACTGTTTATTTATTGTCTTAACCTAGCCTAAGCAATTGACTTTCAATGTAGACATAGAAACAGGAACGTAGAAATGCCCTGCAGTGACTAAATTATTATTATTGTTATTATTATTATTATTATTATTATTATTATTATTATTATTACTACTACTACTATTCTCATTAGGCCTATTATTATTATCCCCTTGACACGAGTAGAAACTAGGCTACTTGCTCGTCTACAGATCCACTCATGACAATGTAGCCGGCTGATTCGACTGACTCGCACTCATAACAACATAATGTAACCGGTCCGCCCGCGGCTGATCCAAATGACCCAGGTAGGCTAGCCTACTCAAGCAACTCCATACAGAGCTTGCAATGTTT